>NW_016805666.1:4413905-4443516 GCF_001698545.2 Rhinopithecus bieti
AAAGAGAGAAAGAGAGAAAGAGAGAGAGAGAGGGAGGGAGGGACGAAAAGAGAGAAAGAGAGAAAGAGAGAGAGAGAGGGAGGGAGGGACGAAAAGAGAGAAAGAGAGAAAGAGAGAGAGAGAGGGAGGGAGGGACGAAAAGAGAGAAAGAGAGAAAGGGAGGGAGGGAGGGACAAAAAGGGAGGGAGGGAAAGAAAGAAAAGAAAGAAGGACGGAAGGAAGGAAGGAAGGAAGGAAGGAAGGAAGGAAGGAAGGAAGGAAGAAAAGAGAAACAGAAAACCAAGCTAACAAGCTCAAGGACAACTTTTATCCAGAGAAATTTTGAAGACTGCATAGAAAGATCTCTTTATGTTTAGGTGGAAACCCAAATAGGGACATCAACATAAAGCTGGCACTTAAAATGATTATATCTTTAACAAAACTGTGAGAGAGAAAAGAAGCTCAATTTGCAGAAATTAGTAGCAAGAAAAACTTGCATTATTTGACTTTAACAGAATGATGAGGAAAGAAAACAAATTTACCTGAACATTGACAAACACAAGTTGGCTGTCATGTGAATACATAACACAGATTAACACATCTGCATGATCTAATATAGCATAAGCACAGAGTCATGTTTAAAATGGTCCCAGGTTGACAGTGCCCCCAGTCACTTACCAAAGCAAACACTATTTCTCTGAACCAAATACAATTTCAACCCAGACCTCAAAACTTCCCACAGTTTCTTAGAATATGCATATTCTTAGAACATGAATCTGTAGCCTAAAGTAAAACACACACACACATGCACACACGTACAAAATAGGCACAATTAGTGAGACTCAATAGAAAAGAGAAACCCACACAAGTCAGGCCTGCAATTATATCAGGTACTGAAATATAAAATATATGACAGAATATTTAAAATATATGTTAATATGTTTCTATAAAAAAGACAGGCTTGAACAAGTGAAATAGTATAATAACAAAGAAAACTAAAACCACTTCTTTTAAGAATTATTTTTATTATTATTTTTATATGAGACAAGGTCTTGCTCTGGCTCCCAGGCTAGAGTACAATGACGTGATCATGGCTCACTGCATCCTTTATATCCCAACGAAAGCAATCCTCCCACCTCTGCCTCTGGAGTAGCTGGGACCACAGGTACACGCCACCATGCCCAACTAACTTTTCTACTTTTTATAGCGGCATGTTCTCACTATGTTGCCCAGGCTGATTTTGAACTCCTGGGCTCAAGGGATCCTCCAACCTCAGCCTCTCAAAGTGCTGAGATTACAGGTGTAAGACACCATGCTCAACCAAAAAACACACTTCTAAAATAAAAAGTAGATAAAATTTAAAGCATTATAAATGGAATTTAATATAAAATGAATACAGTTTAAAACCCAGTGTATGGTTAAATAAGATATTAAACACAACTGAATAAAAATCTAGAACATAGATCTCAATAGACAATTAAAAATACAGTGAAGAGAAACAATGGGAAAATGTGAAAAAGAAGTTAAGGGACATGAAGACCAGAGTGAGATGGTCTAACATACCTTCATTTGGAGATATCTCAGAAGGAGATTACACAGAAAATTTGGGAGAGAGACAATAATAAAAAAAATGACTGTTAAATTTTCAGAATCACTATGAAGTATTATTTCCATGTTTTACAAAAGCTATTATCATCAAATGGAAAAAGTAACAGTAACACTGGTTAACTTAGAGCATGGGGAAATTATGGAACACCAGAGGCAATGAGATTATCTCACTATATAAATAAAAAAGAAATTATACACATAAAAATGATTAAACTTAGATCTGAATTCTCAACAGTAATATATTAACATATTTAAATTAGAGTGCTTGTATAAAAATTTGGGAATGACACATCAAGGTATTAATAACAATTACCATCAGAGAATAGGATTAGGGTAGGGGGCAGTTTCTCCTGATTTTATGGACTTCTGTAAATCTTTTACTTTTTGACCAACCAAAAAATTTGTTTTGTGGATTTTAAAAGTAAGTACCTTTTCAAATTTAAGAAAATAAAATGTTATATTTATCTAGTGGAGTAATATGCAGCATATAAAATAAATAGATCTCTCTATACTACTATGGGAAGATACTCAAAGTTTATTATTACATGAAAAGCTTGTGGCAGGATGGTGCACACAGGATGATCTAATTTCTTTTTAAAATAGAATCATACACTGGATAATGACATTTGGTCAACAATGGACCACATATATAAAGGTGCTTCCATAAATTATAATGGAGCTGAAAAATTTCCATTACCTAGTGACGTGGTAGCTGTTATAAAGACTTTGGTGCAACACGTTACTTTCATGTTGGTAGTGATCCTGATATAAAGGAACTTACTGTGCTTCTAGTCAGATAAAAGTCTATCACAGATGATTATGTACAGTATATAATACTTGGTAATGATAACAGGTGACTATGTTGCTAGTTATGTATTGGTGATACTACACTTTTTAATTGCTATTTTAGAGTGTACTCCTTCTACATATATACATACATATGTGTTTATATATATGTATGTGTGTGCATATATATGCACACATCTTTATATGTGTGTATATATGTATGTATAATATATATGGATATATCCTCAGACACATCCTTCCTTGAAGAAGTATTTCAGAAGAAGGCATTCTTGTCATAGGAGATGACACTCCCTTGCCTGTTATCATCCATAAAGACATTCCAGAGTGGAGATGGAAGACAGTGATACTAATGATAGTCACCTCATGTAGGCCTGTACTAAGGTGTGTGTTCTTGTCTTAGTTAACAAAAATATTTGAAAAGTTAAAAAAAAATTGAAAGGCAGAAAAAAGCTTATACATAAGAACATAGGAAAGAAAATATTTTTGTACCACTATACAATGATTGTGTTTTAAGCTAAGTATTATTTATTACGAAAGTGTCAAAGAGTTACAAAAACAAAAAGTTCATAAAGTAAAGCAGTTACAGTAATCTCAGGCTAATTTATTATTGTAGAAAGATGAAATATTTTTAAAAATAAATTTTGTGTAGCCCAAGCGTATCATGTTTATAAAGTCTACAGTAGTATATACTTAACATTGTGTTATAATCACCTACAGTATTCAGTTCAGTAACACATTGTACAGTTCGTTTGCTTGTTTGTTTTTGTTTTTTGAGGCAGAGTCTCACTCTGTTGCCCAGGCGGGAGTGCAATGGCGCAATCTCGGCTCACTGCAACCTCCGCCTCCTGGGTTCAAGCAATTCTCCCGCCTCAGCCTCTGGAGAGCTGGGATTACAGGTGTGTGCCACCAAACCCCGCTACTTTTTTGTATTTTTAGTGGAGATGGGTTTTCACCATATTGATCAGGCTGGTCTTGAACTCCTGACCTCAAGTGATCTGCCCCGCCTCAACTTCCCAAAGTGCTGAGATTCCAGGCATGAGCCACCGCGCCTGGCCTCACACTGTACAGTTTTATAGCCTAAGGGAAATAGGCTATACTATATAGCTGAGATATGCAGTAGGCTGTACCACTCAGGTTTGTGTAAGTACAATCTATCCTGTTTGCACAATGATGAACTAGTCAAAGGATGCATTTCTCAGTATGTATCCCTGTTGTTAAGTGATGCATAATTGTACAGGTGAGCAAAACAAGTAACAATGCTATGGTATGAATACCATTTATTTATCCCCACCAAAACTCATTTTGAAATTTGATTCCCAGTTGGGAGGTGTTGGGAGGTGGGGCCTAGTAGGGGGTGTTTTGATTATGGGGTAAGATCCCAGATAAATCACTTGGTGCTATTCTGGAGGTAGTGAGTGAGTAAGTTCTTGCTGTTTCAAGACTGCATTGGTTCTAGAGGGAATGGAGAGTGGGTTGTTACAAAGCCAGGATGCCCCTCATGTTTTCCTGTCTTCACAAATAACTGCTAACTTTTTGACTTTCTTCAGTGTGTTGTGACATGGTACAAAAGCCTTTGCCAAACGCTAGAGCCATGCCCTTGAACTTTTCAGCCTGCCGAACTCTGAGCTAAATACATCTCTTTTCTTTATGAATTATTCAGTCTCAAGTATTATTTTATAGGAGTACAAAACAGACTAAGATAAATGGCTACTAACACCAAAAAAATATATAGCCTCCCTTATCTGTGATATGTTCCAAGATCCTCAGTAGATGCTTGAAACCCTGGATACTACTAAATACTATATAAACCATGTTTTCTTTTTCCTATACATACATATATTGCTATGATAAAGTTTAATTTATAAATTAGGCATAGTAAGAGATTAACAGCAATAACTACTAATAAAATAGAACAGTCATAATAACATTCATAAGCATATAATATGTCATTCTTTCTCTCCCAAAATACTGTAATATTTTCGGGCCATGATTGATGTAGGGTAACTGAAACCATGGAAAGTGAATCCATGGAAAATGGGAAACTACTGTATATATAAACTTTGTAAATCCCAGTGTCTTTGTGAATGAGCCTGGGGGTATTTCTCATAAATCAGGATTTGGGATTTAGTGTTCAGATTCTTACAACGTTTTTTTTGTGTGTGCTTTTTCAACCCAAAGTGAGGAGCTATACAAATAGCAGCAGTTCACAGTTTTGGCTTCTGAGTAAAATTGATGACAATAATAAATACAGAAAATGTTAGATTTCATTCTTGAAAGAGTTAAAACAAAACAAAACAAAAAAAAAAACCATTTCTAAAAAGTGAAAACAGTGTATGTAAAAGATTTGAGCCAAATTCAAGCATCAAGCAACCAAAAAGTTACAAGTAATCTGAACTCTGCAGAGCCAGATAGACTTCACATGGGAACAATCCCGTTTCACTTTTAAATGGATACACAATCAGCCAAGTACATCATCAGCTCAAAAAACTGGAGCCTTCTTGGTCATGTTCAAGCTGACATCACCAGGAGGGTAAAGCTGGAGTAAACAAAAACAGGTTTCCTTCTAAATATGGTGCAAATAAGGTTGGACTGAGACATGAGGCCTGGCTCTGCTTTGGACAAATTTATTCCCCTGTCTAGACCACACCATTTATTTCTATGTAAAGTTAGAAGCTTAAAATAAAGTTTAGGCAGTGAAAATATGAATTGAAGGATAAACGCAGCCTGTCCACCTTACGGTAAGGATCACCTGATATTTTTAACAAAACTTACACCTTTTAACTTGCTAATGTAGTTTATCTATGATGAGGGTCTGAAATGATGAAGCATGTGGATCCTAAACTGCTTTTGGAAAGTGAGAAGAAGAGAAAAAGAGCTGTTGAGGTTTTCTCAGGGAATTGTCTTCTCTGCAGTGGGAGATATATTTTCATTTCTGCATGCCAAGCCTGATGAGACTTGTCCCAGGAAAAAAAAAAAATAATAGTTTAAAAAGCCTGTGTGGTTTCACATTACAAGTAGGATGCTGATTTTGCAATGAAAAGGCAGCAGAGCAGTGGTCAGCTTAGAGAAATAGAACGATATATCCTAAATCTTTCCTAAAGGATGACATTATATATTAACTGAAACATTTTGCCATTTGTAATTTGATGCTAAATTACAGAAATGGGTGAAAATAATTCATCAGGTGACACAACAAAACAACCTTAGATTTTAAAAATTGCTTTTCCTGTTGTATATCAAAAGCTTCAAAAAGAGAAATACTTACCTAATATTTTTTGGCTAAACTTAGAAGATTGGATTAATTTTGAACATTTCAGTAACATCTTCTATTTCAATGATTCTAGAAAATTCGACTTCATGGGTATTATGTTGCTTCTTTAAATTCAGCTATTTTGCGGGTCAAAACAAAATCAAAGCCTTAAGGAACAACTTGGTCCTTGGGCTTATTTTTTTTGTCTTGCTTGTGTGGAATGCAAGAAAGAATTCTATTACTTGTAAACCAGCTCATACCAATTTCACAACCTCCTGTTCTGGCATGTCTAAAGAAATGGTTTCATTAGATTAAAAGAGCGACTTATGCAACTAAGCATGGAAGACTTATTCCTAAAATATGGTGGGGGGTGTGGGGGGTGAACTCCTCAAACTTTTAAATCTCTTTAATCAAAGAAAGTATGTTGAACTCTTGCTCTTCTTCGTTTAGGGGCCTCTTGAGGAAATGCCTTTATTTTCTTCATTTGTTTAAAATGAAGTTGGAAAAATGTGTACTTCTTTTTATTTGGAAATAATTTTAAACTTAAAACTTACTTGGAAATAATTTTAAACTTAAAAGTTATGTGGAAATAATTTTAAACTTAAAACTTATGTGGAAATAATTTTTAATTTAAAACTTCTGTGGAAATAATTTTAAACTAAAACTTATTTGGAAATAATTTTAAACTTAAAAAGTTGTAAAAATAAAAAATAGTTAAAAGAATATTCATACAACTTTTCCCTAGAGTCACCTAATGTTAACATTTTATCTCATTTGCTTGATCAGTTTTTTTCTCTCTTTCTTGTGTACTTTCTCCTAGAATATACCTTATGTACCTGCTCAGGCTGAATGTATTTCTTAGTGTGGAGGCAATGAAGGGAAGCAGAGGCATTCTTGATGAAAACAAAGATGATCTTTCAAGGCAAGTCCCTCAGGGGTCTGTGCAAGAACCCAGGGAACTGGAGGCATCTCTTCTGTTACAAGTGAGAGGAAATGGCTTCTTCTAGGCCAAAGGGCTCAGGAGAATCTGGAGGTCTACGCTTAGAAGCTTATCCAATCAAATGTCTCTACTGCAGTCTCATTCTTCTTCTATTCACACCTTGTCTTTGACATAAGAGAGCTTTAATGGTTATACAATCAGTCTCCTCTGTAGCTTTGCTACCTTTGTAATTAATTAGAACTTGGGCCTCTGCCTTGTAGCTGCAAGAGATGAGGGTCTTTTTGTTGTTGTTGTTGTTGTTGTTGTTATGAGATGGAATATCATCCTGTCACCAGACTGGAGTGCAGTGGCGTGATCTCAGCTCACTGCAACCTTAGCCTCCCGAGTAGCTAGGACTATAGATGGGCACCACCATGCCCAGCTAATTTTTGTATTTTAAGTAGAGACGGGGTTTCACTATTTTGGCCAGGATGATCTCGATCTCTTGACCTCGTGATCCGCTCACCTCGGCCTCCCAAAGAGGGTCTTTTTAAATATTGCCATGGAGGTTTTCTTATTTTCATAATGTAATTACCTGAGTCTGTTGCTTTAGTCTTGGCTTTTGAAGCTGTAAATAAAATCTGGTCAAATCGCAACATATAAAATTATTGTCACCTCTTTATGACTTAAATGCCACCACTTAAAACTACCTCAGAAGCTAAAGCTTCACATTCTGTCTGTACCTTATCCCAGTTTCACTGGTAAAACTCTTAGTAAAGGTAATAGCATGGCATGCAGGGGTTGGCACCACACACTTCCTACCAGCAACACGGTCCTTACTGTTGTCCGACTAATGAGTGTGTTAGTTGTAGAATCCCATCTTAGTGGTACACTGTCTATGGTCTCTTCTGTTACCAGATAGGTAAGACTAGTTCCCTCCCAAATCAGGTGTGAAATAATGGCTTACTAAAGATCGTTTGTGGCTGGGCGCAGTGGCTCACGCCTGTAATCCCAGCACTTTGGGAGGCCGAGACGGGCGAATCACGAGGTCAGGAGATCCAGATCATCCTGGCTAACACAGTGAAACCCCGTCTCTACTAAAAATACAAAAATTAGCCAGGCGAGGTGGCGGCGCCTGTAGTCCCAGCTACTCAGGAGGCTGAGGCGGGAGAATGGCGTGAACCCGGGAGGCGGAGCTTGCAGTGGGCTGAGATCCGGCCACTGCACTCCAGCCTGGGCGATAGAGCGAGACTCCGTCTCAAAAAAAAAAAAAAAGTTTGTTTTTGGAAGTGATCCCAAGGGATAAAGGTGAGGGTGGAAAGGATTTTTAAAAAGAAAGAAAGCCAGCCTAAGAGCAAATTATCATGATAATCACCACAATGGACAACCAGTGATACATTGTGCTAGGTGCCTTGGTGGAACCATGCAGAAAGTATGTATTCATTGCCCCTGAATTTTAGAAAAAGGAAGAGTTTATCCACTGGCTCCCATCTGTCATTGATACAGAAGTAGCCATATGGGGCTTAACTTCTGTAATTCCAGATTTCCCCCAGGTCTGAATAGGTGACAGTCTTCTGGCCATTGCCCCACAGAGCAGTGGAAGAGAAGTTCAGGAGATAAGTAAAGTTACTCCATAACAGCTGACATAAGATGCCATGGATTACACCTGCATACAGTAGGTTGACATAGCACAAACTAGAGTACAAAGGTAGGCTGAAATAATGTACAGTGAGATATAAGTTGAATCACTTATACTTCTCATTTAAAAAAGGGGAATGTATTATTATTACCTCAAAAAATGTTAAAACAGGAATTTACTAATTAAATGAAGATAAGAACCTGTATTCGTTTTCTATAGCTACTGTAACAAATTATCACAAACTTGGGGACTAAGACAACACATAAATATTCTCTTTCAGTTCTGAAGTCCAGAGGTCCAAAATTAGATTTAATGGGCTATGTTCAATGTATTAACAGAACTGATTCCTTCTGGAGGCTTTAGGGGACAAGACAATCTTTCCTTTTCTTTTGCAGCTTGTAGAGATTGCCTATACTTTTTTGGTTTATGTCACTGTATTAGAGATCTCTTAAGAAACAGAACCAATAGGATAAATATACATACATATATATAATAATTATATGCATATATTTGAAACAAAACTTAGAAGTAAATATATAGTATATTTCTCTATTTAATATGTATAACTTATAGAGATATATATTAATATATAATATATTAATATACTATGTATAGATAGAGATTGAGAGAGAGAGAGAAATGAATTGGCTCCTGCAACTGTGGGGTCAGCAAATCTATCATCTTCAGGGTCAGCCAACAGTTTGGAACCTCAAGGAAGAGTGAAGGTTGTAGTCTCACATGTGAAGGCAGTCTGGAGGCAGAATTTCTTCTTTTTTGAGGAAGCTTCCATCTTTTTCTGTTACCGTTTTCAGTTGATTGGATGAGGTGCATCTGCACTATACAAAATCTGCTTCATACAAGGTCTACTGATTTGAAAGATAATCACTTCTAAAAAATATTTCACAACAACATCTTTACTGGTGTTTGAGTGAACATCTGGCATCTGGACCCTGCAACTTAGACAAATGGACATATAATAAAGTGAGTGTCCTTCTTTCTTTTTTTTCTTTCTTTTTTCTGAGATAATGCGTCTTAGTTGCCCACAGAGAGATCTGGCAGTGGCCCTGGCCCCATTCTCGGTCTCGCTGCGAACGACAAAACGCCATCCATTCTCCTGCCTCAGCCTCCCAAGTCGCTAAGATTTTAGGCATGTGCCACCAGGCCCAGCTATTTTTGTATATTTAGTAAAGATGGGGTTTCACCAAGTTAGCCAGGCTGATTTTTTTTTTTTTTGTATTTTTAATAGAGACGGAGTTTCTCCATGTTGGTCAGGCTGGTCCCGAACTCCTGGCCTCAGATGATCCCCCTGCCTCAGCCTCCCAAAATGGTGGGATTACGTGTGTGAGCCACCGTGCCTGGCCGAAATGAATCCTCTTGATAATGCGCTACTCTAATCTCTGCTTCCATCACCACATGGTCCTAGTTTTGATGCCTTCTGCATCTCACTTATAAGAACCCTTGCGATTATATTCAGTCCATCTAGATAAACCAGGATAATCTCTTCATCTCAAAATCTCTAACTTCATTACATCATTAAAGTCTTTTTGCCAAATAAGTTAACATTCACAGGTCCTGAGGATTAGGATGTAGGCACCTTAAAAGGGGCATTATTTAGGCCTGTCCTGTGGCCCCCAAAGATTCACAAGCATCTCCCATGCAAAATACTTTCATCTAAATCAGATGTGTTGAAATTCTGGGTATAATCCATTCTGAGGCAAAAATTTAACTTCATTTCTAGATCTGTGAGATCACAAAACAAGTTATCTATTTCCAAAATACAACGGTGGAGCAGGCATAGAACAATAGCTATATGTTCCGATTCTAAAAGGGAGGCAATAGAAAGAAGAAAAGAATTATTGATCCCAAGTAATTTCAAAATTCAACCAGGCCCACTTCGTTAAGTTTGAAAGCCTAGAAATAATCTTCTGTGGCTCTGACTTCACCCTGTGAACTCATAGATTCATCTTCTGAGTCCATTCTTATTGTCTTTTAATAGTCTTCATCATTTGACATATTGTTAGGGTCACAGAAAAATTGAATGAAAAGTACAGATAGTTCCTATACATGCCCTTCTCCCACACATGCACAGCCTTGGCGCTATCAAAATCCCTCACTAACTGGTACATTAGTTGTACCTGATTAAACTCCATTCACACGTTTTATTACCCAGACTCCATAGTTTGCAACAGAGTTCACTATTGGTGTAGCACGTTCTCTGGGTTTTAACAAATGCATAATGACATGTACCAACCATTATACAGAGCATTTCCACTGACCTACACATTTTCTGTGCTTTAACTGTTCATTCTGCCCTGCTCCCAACCCCTGGGAATTCCTGCTCTTTATAATGTCTCCATAGTTGTGTATTTTCCAGAATGTCATACAGTGGGAATCACAGTATGTAGCCTTTTCGAATTTGTTTTCACTTACTAATATGCATTTAAGTTTCCTTCACGTCTTTTGATGGGTTGAAAACTCTTTACATTTTAGGGCCAAAAAATATTTTATTGTCTGTATGTGTCATGGTTTATTTATCCATTCAGTTACGGCAAACATTTTGATTGCTTCCAAATTTTGACAATTAGGAATAAAGCTGCTATAAATATCTGTGTGCAGGTTTTTTGCGTGGAAGTAATTTTCCATTCACTGGATCATATGGTAAGAATACGTTTACTTTTGTAAGAAACTACCGAACTGTCTTCTAAAATGGCCGTACCATTTTACACTCCCACCAGCAATGACTGAGAGCTCCTGTGACTTTACACCCTCTCCAGCATTTTGTTATCAGTATGTTAGATTTTGGCTTTTCTAGTAGGTGTGTAGCAGCATTTCATTATTGTTTTAATTTATAATTTCCTAATGACATATGATGTTGCACATCTTTTCACACGCACATTTACCATCTGTACATCTTTTGGTAAGGTGACTGTTCAGGTGTTTTGCCTATTTTTAATCAGGTTGTTATTTTCTTATTTTTGAGTTTGAAGCGTTCTTTGTATATTTTGGATAATAGTCCGGTCAGGCCTCTGAGCCCAAGCTAAGCCGTCGTATCCCCCATGACCTGCAGGTACACATCCAGATGGCCTGAAGTAACTGAAGATCCAGAAAAGATGTGAAAATAGCCTTAACTCTGATGACATTCCACCATTGGGATTTGTTTCTGCCCCACCCTAACTGATCAATGTACTTTGTAATCTCCCCCACCCTTAAGAAGGTTCTTTGTAATTCTCCCCACCCTTGAGAATGTACTTTGTGAGATCCATCCCCTGCCGCAAAACATTGCTCCTAACTCCACCGCCTATCCCAAAACCTGTAAGAACTCATGATAATCCCACCCCCCTTTGCTGACTCTCTTTTCGGACTCAGCCTGCCTACACCCAGGTGAAATAAACAGCCCTGTTGCTCACACAAAGCCTGTTTGGTGGTCTCTTCACACGGACGCGCGTGACAAGTCCTTTATCAGGTATGTCTTTTGCCAATAGTTTCACTCAGACTGTGGTTTGTTTTCTCACTGTTTTGACAGTGGTCTTTCACAGAACAAAAGGTTTTTCTTAACATAAAAATTCTCCTACGGCCGGGCGCGGTGGCTCAAGCCTGTAATCCCAGCACTTTGGGAGGCCGAGACGGGCGGATCACGAGGTCAGGAGATGGAGACCATCCTGGCTAAGACGGTGAAACCCCGTCTCTACTAAAAATACAAAAAAACTAGCCGGGCGAGATGGCGGGCGCCTGTGGTCCCAGCTACTCGGAGGCTGAGGCAGGAGAATGGCGGGAACCCGGGAGGCGGAGCTTGCAGTGAGCTGAGATCCGGCCACAGCACTCCAGCCTGGGCGACGGAGCGAGACTCCGTCTCAAAAAAAAAAAAAAAAAAAAAAAAAAAAAAAAGCTTCTAAATCCCAGCCTCGTCTTGCTCTTTTATTGGGTTTGCATTAAATCTATAGATGATGTTGGGAAGAACTGGCATCATGGCAATGTTTTTCCTTCCTATACATGAACATGGGATATTTCTCCATTTATTCAGTTCTTTGATTTCTTTCATTAAGTTTTATAGTTTTCCTCATATACATCTTGTACATATTTTGTTAGATTTATACCTGTGTATTTGAGGGGCAGTAATGTAAATGGTATTATGTTTTAAACTTCAAATTCTACTTGTTCATTGTTGGCATATAGGAACACAATTAAATTTTATGTATTAATGTTGTATTCTGCAGCCTTGCTATAATTGCTTACCAGTTTTAGGAGATTTTTTTCAATTCTTTTGGACTTTCTACGCAGGTTATCACAACATCTGAAAACAAAGAGAGTTCTATTTATTTTCTTCTCAGTCTGTATATTTTCTGCTTCTTTTTCTTGTATTATTTCATTACCCTATGACCTCTACTATGATGTTGAAAAGGAATAGTAAAAGGGGACTTGCCTTATTCTTTGTCTTATTCCTGATCTTAATTAGAAAGCACCAGTTTCCTACCATTAACTATGATGTTAACGCAAGTTTATATGTTGATATTCTTTGTCAAGCTGAATAAATTTCATCTGTTCTTAGTTTACTGAGAGTCCTTATTGTGAATGGGTGTTGGATATTATCAAATGCTCTTTCTGCATCAATTGAAACGATCATGTGATTTTAAAAAAAGTCTTTGGTCTATTAATATGAAGGAATACATTCATTGATTTCCAAATGTTTGACCAGCTGTACCTACTCGAATAAATTCCACTTGGTTGTAGTGTGTAATTATTTTAAAACACTGTTGGTTTTGATATGCTAATATTTTGTTGAGAATTTTTGCATCTGTGTCCATGAGATATATTGGTCTTTGGTTTACTTTTCTTGCAATGTCTTTTTCTGATTTTGGTATTGGAGTAATGCCGGCCTCATAGAGTGAGTTAGAAAGTATTCTTATGAAATACTATGAAGCCATTAAAAAATAATTAAATTATATCCTTTGTAGCAACATGACTAAAGTTGGAGGCCATTATCCTCAGTGAAATAACTCAGAAACAGAAAATCGAGTATCACAGGCTCTCACAAGTGAGAGCTAACAATGGCTACACATTGACATAAAGAAGGAGATAACAGACCCTGGTGACCCCAAAACAGAGAAAATTAGGAGGGGGTTAAGATTTGAAATACCTCTTGTCAATAATATTTACTATTTGGGTGACATGTACACTAGAAACCCAATCCCCACAATTATACAATATGCTCATGTAAAAAATGTGCACATGTACTCCCTGAATCTAAAATATAATATATATTCTTTAAAGCATCACCTTGGCATCTATCTTCTGGAAGGGATTGCAGATAGTTATTTTTTAATGTTTGCTGGAATTTACCAGTGAACCTGTTTGGGCCCGATGCTTTCTGTTTCAGAAGGTATTTAATTATTAGTTTAATTTTTTCAGTAGGTATAGGCATATTTAAATAGTCTACTAATTTCTTATTATGTGAATTTTGACAGATTGTGTCTTTCAGAAAATTTGCCCACTTCATCTAGGTTATCAAATTTGTTGGCAAAGAATTGTTCACAGTATGATGTCCCCTTTTTAGATTCTAATATTAGTAATTTGTGTCTTCTCTCTTTTTTTTCTTATTTAGTCTGGCTTATATATTTTATTAATCGTTCAAGCAACTAACTTTGGTTTCATCAATTTTTCTCTATTTCTTATTTTTAGTTTTATTGATTTCTGCTCTAATTTTTTTTTTTTTTTTTTTTTTTTTTTTGCTTACTTGGGTTGTAATTGGCTCTTATTTTCAAGTTGCCTAGAGTGGAAGCTTAGAGCATTGATTTTACATCTTTTAGATTTCTAAAAATGCATTAAATGTTATATATTTGCCTCTAAGCACTGCATTTACAACATCCCACAAATTTTGATAAGCTATATTTTCCTTTTATTTAGTTCAAAATATTTTTTAATTTTTTTGAGGATTCTTTTTTTATTTACGTGTTATTTAAAATTGTGTTGCTCAAAGTTTTGGAATTTTCCAACTATCTTTCTGTTTTTGGTTTCTATTTTAATTATGACTAATTATGACTCAGAACAGATATTGCCTGTTTTTAAAAAATCATTCATCTGGCAGATATATATTATATGTCAAATATGCAGCAGTCACAATGGGGGATTCCAATATGATTTAATCTTTGACTTCATAGATCTTATAGGTGACAATCGTTTTCTCCAAGCCACATTTTAGGGGTTAAACCTGATATGTGTAATTTTATATTCTTTGCAATTTGTTAGAGTATATTTTATGGCCCAGAAGGTGATCTTGGTGAATGTTACATGTGACATTGAGAAGCATAGATATTCTACTGTTGTCAAATGAAGTTCTTCTAGTTGCCTTTGTTCTTTGTTTCGATCTGTCTTCCACTCTTTTTCCGCTCTTTGTGTTTTAATTATTTTATATAATACCATTTTCTCATTTTTTAGCATATCAGTTATACTTCTTTAGTAGTTGGCCTAGTTTGCAATAAACAATTACTAAAAATCCAAGTCCCCACTTTCAAATAACACTTCACTGCTTCATGTGTAGTGCAAGTATCTCATAACAAAATATTATTTATTCTCTTCTTTGTATCGTTGCCATCATTAATTTCATTTATATATATGTTATAATCATCATATTGTTATTTCTGCTATTTTGAGCAAGCACTATCTGTTAAGTCAATTAAGAGTAAAAAAAAGAAAGGTTTTATTTCATCTTCACTTATTCCTTTTCTAATGTTCTTCCATTCTTAATGTAGGTCCAAGTGTCTGACCAATATAATTTTCTTTCTCTCTGAAGAATTTTGTTTACCATTTCTTGTGAGGCAGATCTCCTGGCAACAAATTCCTTCAATTATTGTTTGTCTGAAAAGTCTATTTCTCCTTCACTTTTAAAAGATATTTTTGCAGGAGACAGAATTGTAGATTGGTGTTTTTGTTTGTTTATTTTGGGGTTTTGTTTTGAGACAGGGTCTCACTTTTTCACCCAGGTTGGAGAGCAGTGGTATGATCACAGCTCACTGCAACCTCAACTCCCCAGTCTCAAGCAATTCTCCCACCTTTCAGCCTCCCAAGCAGCTGGGACTATGCTCAGCTAATTCTTGTATTTTTTGTAGAGGTAGAAATGTATCATATTGATCAGGCTGGTCTTAAACACCAGGGTTCAAGTAATCCTCCCACCTCAGCCTCCTTTCTGTATTGGCATGATTTTGAAGGAGACCTTGGCTATAATTCTGATCTTTGGCTCCTTTATAGGCAAGGTGTTTTATCCTCTTGTTTCAAGATTTTAAAATTTATCTGTGATTTTCTGCATTTTGAATATGATATGCCTAGGTGTAGGCTTTTTTTTTTTTTAGTTATCCTGATTGGTGTTATCTGAGATTTCTGGATCTGTAATTTGGTGTCTGACATTAGTTTGTAGAATTCTCAGCCATTATTGTTTCAGGTATTCCTCCCATTCCTTTCTCTCTCTTTTTTTTTTCTTTCTGGGATACCCTTCACGAATATGTTACACCTTTTGCATTTGTCCCACAGTTCTCAGACATTCTGTTATTTTAAAGAACACTTTTCTTTTTGCTTTTAGTCTTGAAAACTTGTATTGACAAGAAAAAAACAAACAATCCCATAAAAAAGTGGGCAAAAAAAATTGAAACCAAAAGTATGAACCGACGTTTTTCAAAAGAAGACATACATGTGGCATTAAACCTATGAAAAAAAGCTCGACATCACTGATCGTTAGAGAAATGCAAATCAAAATAATAATGAGATACCAATTCGCACCAGTCAGAATGGCTATTATTAAAAAGTCAAAAAATAACAGATGGTAGCAAGGTTGTGGAGAAAAAGGAATCCTTATACACTGTTGGTGGGAGTGTAAATTAGTTCAGCCATTGTGGTGAAATTCATTCAGACAGAGTGGATATTCTTTAAGGACCTAAAGACAGAAATACCATTTGACCCACCAATCCCATTACTGGGTATATGCCCGAAGGAGTATCAATCTTCCTATTATAAAGACACGTGAACACATATGTTCATTACAGTACTGTTCACAATAGCAAAGACATGGAATCAATTTAAATGCTCATCAATGATAGACTGGATAAAGAAAATGTGGCACATATCTACCATGGAATATTATGCAGCCATAAAAAAGAATCAGATCATGTCCTTTGCAGGAACATGGATGGGACTAGAGGCCATTATCCTTAGCAGACTACCACAGAAACAGAAAACTAAATACTGCATGCTCTCACTTACAAGTGGGAGCTAAATATTGAGAACACATGGGCATATGGAGGGGAACAACACACACTGGGGCCTTTCAGAGGGTGGAGGGTGGATGGAGGGAGAGGATCAGGAAAAATAACTAATGGGTACAAGTCTTAATACCTGAGTGATGAAATAATCTGTACAACAAACCTCCATGACATGAGTTTACCTGTGTAACAAACCTGTACATGTACCCATGAACTTTAACTAAAAGTTAATTAAAAAAAAATTATATTGAGATCCCCTCAAACTCAAGGAAATTATTTTCTTTAGCAGTTTCCAGTCTACTAATGGCCCACCAAAGGCTTTAGTTCTGTTACGATGTTTTTAATGTCTAACATTTCTTTTTTATTCTTTCTCAGAATTTCCATCTTTCTGCTTAATAAATTGCCCGTCTGTACTGGCATGTTGTCTACTTTCCCATTAGAGCTCTTACCATATTAATCATAGTTGACCCAGCATAGGGATTCTAATATCCCTACTTCAGTTTGGTTCTGTTGCTTGCTATGGCCGTTTGTTTTGTTGGCCAGTGTTTTTTTCTTTTTGAGACGGAGTTTTGCTCTTGTTGCCCAGGCTGGAGTGCAATGGCGTTATCTTGGCTCACCACAACCTTCTCCTCCCAGGTTCAAGCGATTCTCCTGCCTCAGCCTCCCTAGTAGCTGGGATTACAGGCATGTGCCACCATGCCCAGCTAATTTTCTATTTTTAGTAGAGACGGGGTTTCTCCATGCTGGTCAGGCTGGTCTCGAACTCCCGACCTCAAGTGATCCGCCCGCCTCGACCTCCCAAAGTGCTGGGGTTATGCCTTGTAACTTTCTGTTGAAAGCCAAGCATGATATGCCAGGTAAAATAACCTTTGGTAAATAGGTCTTTAGTGATGTGGCCATAAGTTGTGGGGCAAGGGAAGTTTTCTATAGTCCTATGATTAAGCCTAATCTTTTAGTGAATCTGTGCCTTTGAGTTGTAAATATCACAAGTGCTTTTCAGTTTTCACACCCTTTACGTGGGACAGGATGGCCAGGGGCGCCTGGGTTTAATTATTTTCCTTCCCGACCTAAATACTATATGGACTAGAGTTGGCCATTTCCTCTTCCAGATCAGTTAGGTTCTGATATAACCTCAATACATTAGAATCTGATAAAATAATGTTTCTTGGGGTAGGCCTTGTTAAGAAGAACAGAATGCTTTGGCATTTTTCAATATGGTTTCATGTTTCCTCTTGCTGCTAGAAGCAAGAGGGAATTTTTCTCTTAATTTTACTATGCAAATCTGGTATAGCTCCTGAATGTAAAACTCACCAAAGTGTGGTGGTTCCCCTATGACTTGGCCTTCCTGTAGTTTTTAACCCTTCGACTTGTCCAGACAGATCCAATTTATTAATTATAGTTTGGTTTTTCTACCCTATTACAGGTTCCAGCAGAGGTTTCTGCTCAGTAATTGTGATCCTCTGAATCCATCTGTTTCCTCCATTTTTGGAGGTCTTGGTTTGCCCTGTGATCTCACCTTTCTAATGGATCTAAGAAAAGTTGATTTTTCAATGTGTTCAGGGTTTTACTTCTTGTTAGTATTCGGTGACAATTTCCAAGCTTCTTACATGCTGGGATAAAAACTGGAAGTTCCTCTTTCCTTTTCCATGAAGTGCCTCACAAAATTTCAGATGAGTAGTTTTATTGTCCTGCTTTTTGTCTACGGAATGTATGGAGTTTCACAATCTTCTTTCATCTTTCTCTTGTTCCCTTGCTTCTCGGCCTTTGGCTAAGATGCAGTGCCGTTATCTTCCTTGTCTTGCTCAGTGCAAGCTTGCAGGTTTGGAATTCTCAAAAGCCTTGTATGTCTCCTATGCATGTCACGAGTATTCACTCTATTAAGTAGGAAGTTCCTCTATAGGCATTTCTTAGATAAACTCATCTCTATTTTTGGCTTCTGTTGTGACAGTTTAAGGTATACATGAGTTACATGCCTATTCGACCAGCCCTCCATGTGACTGAATACTATGAACTTTTGTTCCTTTGCAGCACTAGCAAAATGTTATCAGCCACACCTTCTTAGTAGTGTCTCTCCTAACATTAGTGTTTTTTGAAATCTGGATAGACTGAGGATTTTCAAATAATCACTTCCTGGTTCCTTTTCGCTTAGTTTCCCCCTCACTTTATCTCTTTCCTATCACATTTTACTGTAAGCAAGAAGAAACTAGACTGTGTCTTCCACAGTCTGCTGGCACATCTCTTCAGCTAAATATCTAAGTCTATCGCTTACAAGTTCTGCCTTTCACATAACTATAGAACGTAATTCTGCAGCATTTACCACATAAAAATACTGTTAGCTCTACAAAAAAGATCCCCTTGTTCCTTTTTCTAATAACATGTTGCTTATTTTTTCCTAAGTCCTCACCACCATCACCTTTGAAATCCATATATTTATCAATGGCATGTTTATAATGATTTAGATGTTTTCTGAGGTAATATAGATTTATTCTATCATGCCCTTCTAAATTCTTCTATTCTATCCATTACCTAAATTAAAAGGTACTTCACACATTTAAGAATTTGTCAAGCAGTCAAGCAGCACCCCACTGTCAGTTAACAAAATTTGTAATATTAGTTCCTCCTGTTGCTGTAAAAATGTGCAACAAACTTGGTGACTTAGAGCAACACAAATGTGTTCTCTTGAAATTTTGGAGGTGAAAAGTTCAAAATCAGCTGCTCTGGTATGAAGTCATGGTGTTGGCAGGGCTGGTTCTCTCTGAAGGTTCTGGAAAATAATTGATTTCCTGCTCCTAGAGGCTATCTGAATACATTAACTAGTGACTCCTTCCTCCATCAAAAAATGTGTAATTTCATTCTCTGATTTCATCATTACATGGCCTTCTCTCTAGCACTGACTCCTCCTACATCCCTTTCATAAGGACGTTTGTGATCACATCAGGCTCAAGTGAATGATTCACAATAATTTCCCTATCTAAAATTTCTTAACTATATCTCATCTGCGAAGTCTCTTTTGCATTCACTGGTTCTAAGAAGTTGGACGTGAGTATTTTGGTGGTGATTAGAAAAATTTTTAGCCTACCAGAGATTCTAAGTTCCAAAAGGTTCTTTAGAGAGTAACGAAAGGTGAGAGAAGTCTCTATTCTTAAATAGAACAGAAGAGAAATATTCTGGTTTGTTTGGTTAATTCATTTTATTGTGTATATTTGGGAGTTACAATATAATGTTATGGTACATATTGATAGAAAAATGGTTACTATAGTGAAGAAAATTAAAATATCAATCAACTCTCATAGTTACATTTTTATGAGAAGAGCAGCTCAAATCTATTTACTTAATAAAAAAACCTAATACAAACAATTGTATTAACTGTAGTCCTCATGTAGTACATTTCCAAACTTGATCATCCTACGTATCTCATATTTTGTATCCTTTGAACTACATCTCCCCATTTCCTCCCACACCCCAGTCAGTCCTCATAACCACTGTTTTATTCTTTTTCTCTGTATATTTGATCTTTTGAAAAATATACCACATATAAGTGAAATAATGCAACATTTTTCTTTATGTGCCTGCCTTATTTCACTTAGCATAATGTCTTCCATGGTGATCCACGTTATGGCAAATGACAATGTCCCCTTTTTTATGGCTGAATAATGTGTATGTATACATGTATATAACATTTTATTTATCCATTTTTTCATCTATAAACACTTAGGTTGTATCTAAATCTTGGCTATTGTTAGCAATGCTGCAATGAACATGAGGGTATAGATATTTTTGTGAAATGGTGATTTTATCTCCTTTGGGTGCGTACCCATCAACAGTTTGCAAAAGTTTCCTTCTCTTCACACCCTTGACAACATTTGTTACCTCTTGTCTTTTTGGTAATAACCACCCTAACTGTGGTAAGGTGATATAGTGGTTTTGGTCTTAATTTCCCTGGTGATTAGTGATGTTGAGCACCTTTTCATATACCTGTTAGACATATTTTTAGGTTCTTTTTGGAGAAATGTCTGTTCACGTCCTTTGTCCATTTTAAATTAGGATTTTGTTTTCTATTATTGAATAATGAATTATTTATACATTTTGGATATTGGCCTTTCATTAGATACTGGTTTGCAAGTATTTTTCTCAGTCTGTGGGTTGCCTTTTAATTTTGTTGATTTTTTTCCCTTTGCTGTGCAAATGCTTTTATTTTATGTAGTCCCATTTATTTATTTTTGCTTTTATCCTCTGAGCTTTCAGTGTGATATTCAAAAAGTCATCACAAAGATGAACATCAAGGAGCCCTTTCCCTATGTTCTCTGGAAATATTCTTTTGTCCTTCCTTGTTACTTGGGTATCAGATCTGGGAAAGAAATATAGACTGAGACATAAGAAGGAGTTGCAAGGGTTAAATGAGTTATGATGCTTTACAGAAAGGCTTTTGGATCCTGTTTGGCATGCAATTTTGGTGACCATACATATGGAGAAATATAAGATTAAGGATATATTTTTGGATTGGGAGTTCCTTATTTGTTTGCAAATGACTATGCTGGCCATTGAATCAGACCAGCTTCTACAATAGAATTATAATAGGAACTTGAATTATAAATGGGATATTTATAGGTTTATATGGAGAAGGAAGGATGGTACTAGTTTTGAGGAAACAACTAATTTTGTGTTGCTGAAATATAGGTAACGTCTCAGTAATGACATATTTACTTTCTGGTGACTCCAGTCTGCTGCTACTGCAGAAGGTGTTCCCCATAAGAAAACTGATTTCCTAACCAGGGCACTGTAGCTTTCTCTTACAGCTCTCTTTAAAGCTTCATACATATGAAGGATCAAAAGGAAGCAGCATTGCTTTCATTACTATGCAAAGGCCATGTTGTGTTTCAATCCTCAAAGAGTAGGAGCCAAATTTTCTTTCTGGAAATAATGGGGCAAAGTTATGTGTTTTGTTTTCACTGAGCCTGAAAGCAGATTCCACAAAAAGCAGAGCCTGAGAGTGTCTTATGTGAGACGGTGTTATTGAGAAGTACAAGACCGGGAAGCAGAAGTGAGGGAAAAGGTGAGTGAAGCCAAGAAAAAACCAATTACTGGACATGCTATTGATTTGGCTGCTGCTAAATGCAATTGATTGCTGATATACCAGCCGCCACAGAGCTGCACAAACCCATCCCAAGGCAGTCTATGTTAAGAAGGGGAGAGATGGGTAAGGAGTACTTAGCTTCCCCACCCGCCCCCCGCCCCATTTACCAAAATTTCAGCCAAGATCTAGTGCTTCTCAATTGTGCCTTATGGCTTCTTAGCTAGGTTCTATTGTTTCTCAAGCCTTTCAATTCACCAGGGTAGTCCTGGGGGCAGAAAGCAAGAGGTATATGACACAGGGATGAAGCAAGATGCTACAGAATCCATGCAAAGCCAGTACACATGGCAGAGGCATAAACCAGAGAAGAATTAGACCAGTAGCTTTTAAGTATCAAATAAGAGGTAGTTTTTTAGGTCTCAAAAGTGCAAATACTGATTTTGAGGTTTGCTCCTAATTACACAATGAAATATTATAAATACTATTTTGGTGATTGCTATAGCTTGGATATTTGTCCAAATCTCATGTTGAAATGTAATCCCTAGTGTTGAAGATGGGGCCTGGTGGGATGCGTTTGTGTCATGGGATGGGAACAGATCTCTCATGGCCTGATGCTGTCATGAATTAGTGAGTAAGTGCACATGAGATCTGGATATTGTAAAGTGTGTGCTCCTACCCCTCCACTCTTGCTCCCACTTTCACCATGTGATGTGCCTGCTTCTGCTTTGCCTTCTGCTGTGAGTTAAATCTCCCTGAGGCTTCCCCAGAAGTTGAGCAGATGCTGGCACCACGCTTCCTGTACAGCCTGCAGAATCATAAGCCAATTAAACCTCTTTCCTCTATAAATTACCCATTCTCAGGTATTTCTTTATAGCAGTGCAAGAGTAGCCTAATACAGTGATGTTTTATGTGTAGCATACTCAAAATACGTTTACTTAAATCTTCACATTTCTTCACTATTAAAAAAATCCAGAGGACAGGATTTGTCCAACAATTGATTATTAATCTTTTTACTACCATTTTGTTGCTGAATTGAGATAATTAATATTTATGAAGGATTATACAAAAATGCTAGTGACAGATTTCTGGAATTTAAATGTTTCCTATTTAGATGTCTAGCACCAAACTGTCTTGATATCTGCATAAAGATTTGAAGGAAACGTGGTTTAAGAATTTATTTAATGGAAAGTATGATGGGATTTAATCCTAGTAGTTGGGTGGGTGGGTGGTTATGCAAATAGTTTGCCATGAAGCAAAGATATTCAGACACCCACAGGAAAAAGCTGTTGATATTTAAATTAGAGTCTATGTTCTCCTCAGTCTTTCTGCTACAAGATATTCTATAGTTTTTGCTGAATATTCAAAACTGAAAATAATTCATCTTTGGAAACAAGATTTCTACTTAAAGCCTTCACTTTCTAAATCTTTCAGAGCAGCTTGTTTTCAAAAATACTTAAACAGATCCACAGATGGCAGAGATTTAACATTTTGGTAGACCACACGTGGTAATTTCAATAGGAAACTTTTATGATGATATAACTCATTTTATGTGTAGCATGCATGAACTTATTCTATATAACCTGAGTGTGAGAAACACCACTTTATTATTATTATTATTTTTAGATTAATTTAAACCTGGCTCCGAGACCTTGTCACCCAAACAAGCAGAATATCCATTATTATTCATGGTGCTCCTCAATATTTGGTGTTGGGATAATGGGGAAATGCATAATCCTTTTGCTATTGTAGTAGGCATGGTCAGCTCTGCTGCTTCTACTGTAAGATGACACTACTGAATGCTAATTCTTTGCCTTTTATTTCTCAAAGACTAAGCCGAAAGGCGTAATTACTGGTACTTGTAAGATGTTAAAGCTAGACTCATGCATTGGCCTGTATCTCTCCAGGTTATGCAGTCCATTCTCTGTTTGGGAGTGGAGTGCAAGTTCCTGTCAGCCATAAATCCTTCCACACGTTCCAAACTCTGCCCTCTGGGAGTCCAGTTCTCTTTTCAGGTCTACCAAATAGATCCCTCTAGCTCCCCAAGTACCTGTCCCTTTCTTCCCTTCACCTTTGGCAAAACTTCTGTTTAACTTATTCCTCAGAGACCTGTTAAAGATTTTCCTTCAATTCAAATCCAGAGAAGTTGTTAATTTTCACTAAGCAGTAAAAAGGGGTAGGACATTATAAATTAACTGGAATCTTAACACTGTAATCCCAGTTACTTGGGAGGCTGAGGCAGGAGAATCACTTCAACCCTGGAGGCATATTTTATAGTCTAAAAGCAATTCTGTATACAGTAATTCCGTATATTCCCCATAAAAATGTTTGTGCCTGGTATGGCGGCTCACACCTGTAATTCCAGCACTTTGAGAGATGGAGGCAGGCAGATCATTTGAGGTCAGGAGTTCGAGACTAGCCTGGCCAACATGGTAAAACCCCAACTCGACTAAAAATACAAAAATTAGCCAGGCGTGGTGGGCCACGCCTGTAGTCCCAGCTACTAGGGAGACTGAGGCAGGAAGACAGCTTGAGTCCGGAAGGCGGATGTTGCAGTAAGCCGAGATTGTGCCACTGTACTCCAATGTGGGTGACAGAGTGAGACTCCATCTCAAAAAATAAAAAATTAAAAGTTTGTGAGCTAAATTTAATGTTGAATTATAGTAAATACTGTTAATGGGTTTTCCATAACTTTCTTTCCCCAGCCTTAGTTCCTCCTTTCAAGTTGTTTTGATATTTTGTTTTACTACATAATGTGCATTTTATGACAAGATGCTTCTATTCTTTCTGTAAAAGTATGGAGTAGGAGGAAGGAAAGATTGCTTAAAAGTGTTTTAAAAATAATGGTATAACTCTCATATATTCTGAGATACTTCTCTTAAAGGGAGTCTTTGGTAAATTTTCTTAAAATGTCAGTGACCGTTTCTTTTATTTTCTGCTTGATAATTTTTGCTTTCCATATCTAGTGTAGAGTCACACATGATCTTTGTATCATGTACATGAAATGATTGCTTCAAACTACACTAAGACTAGTGGGACATCCTGCACTATGGTGTGGAACAGTATTAGGTAGAGTATATTTTGGACTTAATTATACACACACATTCAAGTTCTGTTCAGCAAAAGTGCATTTTCTTATGAAATCCAAACTCCAAAATGTGACATTTTTCAACTGAAGGAGAATCATTCAGTATCAAAGAAATGAGCAATCACCAATGAGGATGTGGACCACAGACAGGGACACAGAAAACTCATGGGAGAAAAAGAAGGACTTCCATAGTCATCACAAACAAAATACACAGACACAGCCATGAATGTCAGGGCTTACAGAAAAACAAACAAACAAAACCTCTCATATAAATAACATTTTTTTTCTATAGAATAACATCTGAAATATTGGCTTACTACATAAAAGCTGACCTATATCCATCCACCCAACCATCTTTATCTTAACCTTATTCACTGAGATTAAAAGTCAGAGATATATAAACTGTTCAAGTGCACACAGCTAGATGATGACTGATGGAATAAGGATTTAGTCTGGGGTGTTTTTACTGTAAATAGTATGCCCCTCCATTTGTGAGATGTGGACGAGGGAACATTTTCTTAGTTCTGATATTAGTGCAGCATCCCTTCAAATATTACAGTTTGAGTGAAAGTTTGAGGTGGAAACTAACCTCTACAGCTGTATTAGGTCATTCTTGAATTGCCATAAACAAATACCTGAGACTGGGTAATTTATAGGAAAAGAGGTTTAACTGGCTCAGGGTTCTGCAGGTTGTACAGAAGCATAGCAGCATCTGCTTCTGGGGAGACCTTAGGGAGTTTTTACTCAGGGCAGGAGGCAAAATGGGAGCAGACGCTTCATTTGGGGAAGGAGGAGCAAGAGAAAGAGACTGTGGCAGGGAGCTGCCACACACTTAAAAATGACCAGATCTCAGAAGTAACTCGCTAAGAGAACAGCACCAAGGGGATAGTGCTAAACCATTCATGAGAAGTCCACCATGATCCAATCCCCTCCCACCAGACCCTACCTCCAACATTGGGGATTACAGTTGAACATGAGATTTGGATTGGGTGGTAACAAATACAAAACTATATCAACAGCTAAGGTTAAATTATAAATGAATAATCTTATTTTCATTGGCATCTGGGTTTAGCTCATAATTGATAAGGGAGAAACCTTTTGCCTTGTTATCAAATGATAAATGGCTGGCCTATCAAATATGATTAGGCAAAGAAAGGATAAAGCACATGAGAAAAACATATACTTACAAAAAAACTCACAAAAGTGGTGGATCTAAGGGGTGAAATTTATTGCAAAAGGTAATATTTTTCTGATTAATCACCAGGAATTTATTTATTTATTTACTTATTTATTTATTTATTTATTGAGATGGAGTCTCGCTCTGTCACCCAGGCTGGAGTGCAGTGGTACAATCTCAGGTCACGGAAACCTCCGCCTCCCGGGTTCAAGGGATTCTCCTGCCTCAGCCTCTCAAGTAGCTGGGATTACAGGCACCCGCCACCACACCTGGCTAGTTTTTTGTATTTTTTTAGTAGAGACAGGGTTTCACCCTGTTGGCCAGGATAGTCTCAAACTCCTGACCACAGGTGATCTGCCTGCCTTGGCCTCCCAAAATGCTGGCATTACAGGCGTGAGTCATCACACTCAGCCATCACTAGAATTCAGAGGACTGCATTTTATAATCTAAAAGCAACATGCAAAAAGTCCCCACTAAACAATTACATATCTACTTATTTTAAATCTTTCACTTTTAAAAATTTAACTAAGGGAAACTTGAATTCAATCAATTTGAGCTGTTCAGGTTGGTTTTGTTCATTTACAGTTTCCATCTGGGATTGGAAATATATGCTGCCAAAGGAGGCCTAGGAAGGCGGCTTGTATGAGTTTCCCATCTGGAATCTCTGATTCCAGGCCAGCAATCTCCTGAGATACCTTATATTGGGTCACTGCCAGATATAGGGTTGTTATTTTGAGTATTTAATGTTAGTATGAAACCAACATGAAACTATGTGAAGCATAGAACATCCATAGAGGAGACAAGTTCTTCTCCAGTAGGTAAGCAATAGTAACCAAGAGTACGATCTTTGGAATCAGATATGTGTCACTTAGACTTAACCACTTAGGTCTTTGGCCTTAGGCAAATTATTTAATTCTTCTAACCCTCAAGTTCATCGTGTGCATTTATTATAAGGATTATGGAAGGAAATATAAGTAAGGCACTTACCACATTACCTATTAACTAATAAAATCTCAACAAATCTCAATAAATGATATTTTCACAAATGATATCTCACTTTTAATGTCAATGGAAAGCATATAATACAGTATCATTAACACAGTGTTGCATAGCGTATCTCTAGAACTTATTCATCTTGTATAACTGGAACTTTATACCCATTGAACAGCAACTCCCATTTCCCCCTGCCTCCCCAAGCTCTTTAAACCCCCATTCTTCTATCTCTTTCTGTGAGTTTGACTATTTTTGATGTCTCATACACAAGGAATCAGGCAGTATTTGCTCTTTGGTAACCGATATATTTCATGAGTGTCATGTCCTTCATGTTCATCCATGTTGTTTTATGCGCCAAGATTTTATCATATTTATTGCTGAATAAGATCCCATTGGGTATATGTACAACATTTTCTTTATTAGATTGTTTCCATATCTTGGGTATTATGAATAATGCTGCACTGAACACAGGAGTTAGATATCTCTTCAAGGTCCTGATTTCAACTTTATTGGACACATATCCAGAAGTTGGATTGTTGGATTGTATAGTAATTCTCTTTTAAATATTTGGCTGAATCTCCATACTGTTTTCCATAGCAGCTGCATCATTTTACATTCCCACAAACAGTATACAACATTCTCATTTCTCCACATCTTTGCCAACACTTGTTTTCTTTGTAGCCATCCTAAGAGATGTGAGGTGATATGTCATTGTTGTTTGGATTTGAATGTCCCTAATGAATCCTGATGCTGAGTATCTTCTCATATATCTTTTGGTTGTTTGTATGTTTTTGGAAAGATGTCTATCCAAGCATTTTGCTAATTTTTTAATAATGTTTTCGGGAATTGTTTTGCTATTGAGTTATATGAGTTTCCTATATATTTTGGAGATTAACTCCTCATCAGATACATTGTTTGCAAGTACTTTCTACCATTACTTAGTTTGCCTTTTCACTCTGTTGAACGATTACTTTTCTGTGCAGAAATTTTCACATATGTTTTCTCCTAAGAGTTTCATAGTTTGAAGTCTTACTTTAAGTCTAATCAATTTTAGTTGATTTTTGTGTATATTGTAAGATTGCTGTTTAATTTTATTCTTTTGCATTAAGTTTTCTCAGTGGCATTTGTTGAAGAGCCTATCCTTTACCCATTTGCTATTCTTCACACCCTAGTTGAAGATTAATTTTCGGTTACTTTTGTTAATATTAGTGCCTTACTTGGTTTATTAGACATTGTGTTCTTGGTGGAGTGTGACAATGACCTTCACGGGTTACATTTATATAACATACAGGAGTTCTCAACTGTCCTCCAGTGCTGTAGTCCTTTGACCATAGCTTCTAAAGGAACACATGACTATTTTCTATCAAGCTTTTAAGGAAAGAACACCTAACCAGTTTCTGGGGTTACTCTCCTCTTGTACAGTCCCTAGGCCTTCCATGTAGATAATTCAAACTAATTTATTCAAAGGCCTAATCCTGCAAAAGACTGTGCATGCTGAGAATATGTTTAGATCAGCTCTACCTTCAGCTTGGAGACATAAAATGCAAAAAACTATCGATTATTTCTAGTGAGGAAAATAGCCTGGAGTTGGATAATCCAAGGCCTACTTAATCTCTGTTCCTGGAGGGAAAAGGATAGAAGGAATGAGAAATGTTTTTGTTTTTCTTTGTCGAGATAATATTAGTTAAATAATAAATAAATAGTAACATTTTAAGTGATATTGCATGACACTATGTTAGAAACTTGTGTTGAAGCAAATACTTCAGAAAGTTTTATATATCAAGTTAAAAATATAGAGTGTTTATCTCCATAGGCAATAAAAGCATAATCAGTTTTTCTGAGCAAGGAACTAGTATAACTAGATTTGCATTTGTTATTAAAAAAATTGGCAACAATGTCAACCATGGTTTAGAAGGGTAGCAGACTGAAGTCAGGTGTTTACGAAAGGGTTTGCAAATGATAATGAAGAAAGTGGTTTTAAGGAAAATGGGGGCTTTTTGCCTGAGTGATTGAAATAATATTTATCATATTAACTGAGCTAAGAAATGCTGTACAAGTTAGGAGTAATTAGAGCGTTCGGCTTTTAGAGCTGTCAATCCTGTACGTTTCTATCACTTAGAAATTGGCCTGCAGATGGTACCCAGTATTATGATTGTTTAACATTTATTGACTATTGACAGTGTGTTAAGCCTCATGTGAAACATTGGAAAGGCAGACATATCTGCACAATCCCACTCCCACCTCCGTCTGGTCCTTCATTTTGTTATTGTCATAATTTATTGGCACTTGTAAGTTGCTCATTGATTTGTTATTCACTTATTAATTACAACTACATGATAAATAGCAAAAAAAATTTAAAACATGTTAGAAGTGCATTCGTTTATCATTCAGAGCTTGATAGGAGATTGATATATGACAATTGCTTAAAATTCTGTTCAAATATGGATTGTATGTATTTACTATACATGTACTAAATGCTTTGCAGTTTTACAAATAGCTTTACATTTGTAAACATACCTTATCTTTAGCTTAATAAATATAGAAAATTACTGTGTTATAGCAACATGTTTAAAAATCACAGAAAAATCCACATAATAATATTACAAATATCAGTGCTTGACACACAGAGACACACACAAATACAAGTAGTTTTATTGTTGTTTTGGAGACAGAGTCTCGCTCTGTCCCCGAGGCTGCAGCACAGTGGCACGATCTTAGCTCACTGCAATCTCCACCTCCCGGGTTCAAGCAATTCTCCTGCCTCAGCTTTCTGAGTAGCTGGGACTATAGGCGCAGGCGCCTTGCCCAGCTACTTTTTTTTTTTTTTTTTTTTTTTT
>NW_016805666.1:4443969-4522165 GCF_001698545.2 Rhinopithecus bieti
GATCTCAGCTCACTGCAAGCTCCGCTTCCCGGGTTCACGCCATTCTCCTGCCTCAGCCTCCCGAGTAGCTGGGACTACAGGCGCCCGCCACCTCGCCCGGCTAGTTTTTTTGTATTTTTTTTTAGTAGAGACGGGGTTTCACTGTGTTAGCCAGGATGGTCTCGATCTCCTGACCTCGTGATCCGCCCGTCTCGGCCTCCCAAAGTGCTAGGATTACAGGCTTGAGCCACCGCGCCCGGCCAGAAATCATTAATATATTCTCAACAACAATTTTGTCTGTTACATATTTTGCAGTATTTGTCTGTTACATATTTTGCAGTGTTTATTATGATATTGTTGATCATAGTTTTAAACATCAAGGTACTCCATCCACTAATCTACTTTTTAAATAAATTTTGCTATTTATATTAAGTCAAAGGAATACTTTCTAGGCCTGAGAACTCAAGGATATCCTCCTATGTTTTATTCTAATATTTTTAAAGTAATTTTTCTTATATTGAGGTAATTAATTCATATGGAATTTATTTTTATGGTTTGAAGAGAAACTGAATTTAATCGTTTTCTGTGTAGATAGTCGTTTCAGTACACACTAAATTTCCTCTTTAATCCCTATTGATTTGTAATATTACTACTATCACATGCCAAGCTTTTTATGTACTTCAGGCTGTTTCTCAAAACTTCAATCTGTTAAATTGAATTGTTTCTTTATTCCTATACCAATATCACAGCAATAGGGTTATTAACACACTACAATCAAGCATTGTATCAGGAAGGGCTTTCTCCTTTTATATAATTTTTCATATAATAATGCCTATTATTTCTTTACTCTTTCTGGTTTCATTCTATTTCTGTCTTTAACTCTCCACGTCTATTTCTATCTCAATCTATCTCCTTTTTATCAACTTATATAATTTTAATCAGAATTACATTGAATTAATAAAGTTGGAAGAATTCCTATTTTAATATTAGTACCTCCCATATGCTAATATTACATTTCTCCCCATTAATTCAGTTCAACTTAAACATCCTTCAACTTTGTTTTATGTATTCTTATGTGCCTTATAATTTTTGTGCTATTATAAATGTTTCATATTGTTCTATCACATTTTCTATTCAGATATTCATGATATTTAACAATTTTATTTATTTTTTCTACATTAAGTATCCTGCAATAATATTTTCTGATTATTTTCTGTATGTTATGAACATATACTCTTTAGTATTCTATGTAAATAATATTAACCTTTCTATATGTTATGAACATATACTCTTTAGTATTCTATGTAAATAATATTAACCTTTCATCTGTGAATTTCTCTTACTGTTGTCTTTTTCTCTTATTCCCGTTTCTTATTCTTCTCTTTTCCTTGTCTTTTCTAATGAGTTTGAATTGTCAGTTAAATATTAGCCATGTCAATAGTAAACATTTCATCTCAATTCTTACATTAATTACAATGTACCTAAAGTTTTACCATAAAGACGTTTACAATTGATGTTTAATAGATATTCTATGATTAAGTGTGGGAATTCTCTCTATTCCAGTTTTGCTAAATGTTATTTTTGTTATTACTAAATTTGGAACTGTATTGAGTAACTTGTCTGTATTTAATGAGCTAATCTGCTTATTTCTTGTATTTACTGTATTAAGTAGATAAACAATTTAAATATTATTGCTCTCTTATGATAAATCCCATTGATGGAGATACATCTTACACACACATACTGACACACACACATTGCTACATCAGATTTGCTTGATTTACTTAATATATTTACATTTATATTCATAAGCAAGGATGTTCTATAATTTTCTTTTATTGTCTTTTTTGATATCAATTTTTATCAGTCTTATAAAATTAGCTGCACACATTTTTGATTCTCTAAAATATTTAACATAAGAAATATATAATCTTATTATATTAATTTGTGCTTTTATCTCTACTATGTCCTCTCCTCTGTGTAATTTAGGCTTATTTTGTGGTTCTTTCTCTAGCTTCTTGATCTAATTTCTTAGCTTATTTAGTTTCAGTTTTTATTGGTTTTGATTACATAATATGTTGTTAGCTATCAACAAGTTTGAAAGCTTTTAAAATAAATTATTTGTGACCTTGTACACAATTATCTCATTAGTAGATTATAAATTTGTTATTCCACAAAAGAATTTAAAAAATGTAAATGCACGCTTGAAATAAGCTTATATTCTCTTCTGGGCTCATATATATAGAGTTAATATAAAAACATGTACAACATAATTATATATGATTAAACAACTATTATATTATGTAATATATTATATGTGATGCATTATTTATAGTTTATAGATTATATAAACATTTAAAAAGTTATATTAATATAATTATATGTAATTTATATGTGTATCTAATTATATGTAATTGTGTTGCACATATATGTTAACCACTACTATCAATCTGCTTAATATATCACAGTGTGGCACTGGCCAAAGGATAGACCTATAGCTTAATCAGAAATAGAGTCCAAAGATAGACCCACACATATATGGTTAATTAATTTTCAGCAAGGATGTCAAGGCAGTTCAATGGTAAAAGACTAGCCATTCAAACAAATTGTGCTGATACAATTGACCATTTAGGGCCAAAAAATTCTAAATCCCACCTTGCACCACACAAAAATTAACTTGCAATAGATCATAAACTGAAATATCAAATTTAAAGTCATAATACTTATGAAATAAAACCCCAGAAAAATATTTGTGAGCTTGAGTCAAGAAAATTTCTTATTTAGTACTCAAAATCGTGAACCAACTTTTGAATCAATAAATGTCTTCCTCAAAATTAAAAGGTTGCATTTCAAAGAACACTGCAAAGAAATAAAAAGATAACTCTTCAGACTAGAAGACAATATTTCCAAAACAACTTTGCGATGAAGAACTTGTGTCTGGAATATATAAAGAGCTATTGTAACTTAGTAAGAAAAAATAACCCAAACTACGTAAAAGATTTGAGCAGAGATTTTCCCAAAGATGTATAAATAGCTATTAAAAATGTGAAAACATGTTTATTATTATTAGTCATTAGTGGAATGCAAATTAAAACCACAATGAGATATCATTACACATTTACTAGATTGGCTAAAAGAAAAACAAATGATAAGACCAAATACTGGAGACAGTCTGAAATATCTGGAACACATATATGAAGTGATGATGCAAAATAGTACAGACATTTTAGAAATCAGTTTGTTCATTTTTTATAAAGTAAAACACTTATCAATTGACCCATCTATTCCAATCCTAGGTGGAGAAATAAAATATATGTTCACAAAGAAATCTGTGTGGGACAGTTTATTGCAGCTTTATTCATAATTGCTGAAAAGTAGAAACAATTCAAATGTCAATCAATAGTTAAGTAGTTAACTGTGGAACACCACCCAGTGGAATAATTTTCAGCAATACAATGGAATTCAATAGTGATGCATACAACATCATGGATGAATCACAAACACATTATGCTAACTGAAAGAAGCCAGGTTCAAAAGGCTACACATGGTAGAATTTCCTTGATATGATGTTGGGAAGAGCCACAACTATAACGTCATAAAAAGGAATAGTGTTAGCTAGAGTGGCTGGATGTGAGGAAGGTGGATTGACTGCAAAAGAGTATCTGGGACCTTTTTGGGGTAATGCAAATGTTCACGAAATAGTGGCTGCAAGACTGTGTATTTGTTTAAAAATGAGTGAAGTGTAGAAAATATAATTTTATTGTTTGTTAATTATAATCCAATAATGTTGACTTAAATTTTAAAATAATTTTAATATAGAGGCCTTACATTTATTTTATGGGAACATTACTCCTAAATATTTTATGTTTTTGATACTATTTTAGATCTCACATATAAGGCATGCTCTCAATAACTCACAGACTTATAAAGAAGGAAAAAAAGCACATAACTTTTTATGTGCTTTTAAAAAATTCAGCCTTGAATTCTTAAAGCATAAAATCATGTTTAATTTTATTGTCTTGGTTAAGTTCCAAAAAAATCCGCTGAACTGTTACATTCATTCTAATTTGTAAAAAATGCTTTTGGATTTTTCCTTGTACACAATTATCTCATTAGTGGATTATAAATTTTTTTTTAATTCTGCAAAAAAATTAAAAAAAAAATTAAGTTCATATATCTCATGTCATTTATTCCAGTCTCCACAGCTTAAAAGTAGCAGACAAGGCCGGGTGAGGTGGCTCACGCCTGTAATTCCAGCACTTTGGGAGGCTGAGGCAGGCAGATCACCTGAGGTCAGGAGTTCGAGACCAGCCTGGCCAACATGGTGAAACCCTGTCTCTACTAAAAATACAAAAATTAGCCAGGCGTGGTGGTAGGCACTTGTAATGCCAGCCACTTGGGAGGCTGAGGCAGGAGAATTGCTTGAACCCTGGAGGCGGAGGTTGCAGTGAGCTGAGATCATGCCACTGCACTTCCAGCCTGTGCGACACAGCGAGACTCTGGCTCAAAAAAAAAAAAAAAAAAAGTAGCAGACAATAACTTCCAATAATGCTCTTCTGAATGTAAATGCCATTTAATTATTTTTCTCACTTTTATAATTCAATTGCCTTAATTATTTAATGTAAGATATCTATATTGGATGTGTTTTATTTACAAGACTCATTTATGCCAGCTCAGCTCTAACTTCCTATTTTTATTATTATTTCTTTTTGAGGCAAACTCTCGCTCTGTTGCCAAGGCCGGAGTTCAGCGGTGCAACCTTGGCTCACTGCAACCCCTGCCTCCTAGTCTCAAGCCATCCTTCCGCCTCAGCTTCCCAAATAACTGGAACTACAAAGGCGCACCACCATGCCCGGCTAATTTTTGTATTTTTTGTAGAGATAGAGTCTCAATATATTGCCCAGGTTGTTTATGAACTTCAGAGCTCCAGCAATCTGCCCCATTCTGCCTCCCAAAGTGCCGGGATTGCAGGCGTGAGCCTAGGCGCCCGGCCTTATTTCCTGTTTTTTAAATAATAGCTTCTGAATTTCCTTCGAGAAGAAAATTCAGTACCACATTCCCTCTGTGAATTTAAGCTGACTTACTACATGCACAATCAGAACACCACACACCCTGCCCACAGCAAATGATTTAGGGATCAACAAATGGCTGATGCCAGATTGATCAATCTTCAGAATTTTTCCGGATGTATTTAGAAGATGGAGCATTCTTTCCATTAAGCTTGCAGAGACGTAGAATGCCAGGGACTGCTGTCTGGTGAGAACCTCTTTGTTGATAGAGCCAGCACACAGGAAATCGGAACTGAGGGGCAGGGACAGAATTCTGATAGTACCTTTGGTTCAATTTTCCTGGAAGCCAAACTGGTTTCTCAACTTTTCAGTGATGTGAAACAATACATTAACTTTTTTTTTTTTTTTTTTTCTGGAACCAGTTTGAATGTGAGTATCCTCTGATTTACTGAGGCACAAAATGGAACACTGGTCTGAAGGCAAAGAGCTCTCACATATAAGGCATGTCCTCAATAACTCACAGACTTATAAAGAAGAAAAAAAAGCACATAATTTTTTTCTATGCTAAATTAATTGATTCCCTCACTCAAAGGATTACCTCACTTTTGAGAATATTTATAAGAATAAATTGAATTAACTAAATGTGAGCCATTCCCTTATGCAAGCCAAGAGGCTAACAATATTTTCAAAGTAAATACCATCTTTATTTCAGTAGAGAGATGCGGTCGTGCATAAACTCAGATTCATGTTCTATTTAATGCTATTGGTAACTTTTTGGACTGATTTTTTTTCAAAGATTGAGATTCTTTAATTGTTGTAGGTTTTCAAGATGAGATAAGGAATATGTGATTCCAAACACTTAAAAGTAAATGATTTTGCCATCTGTGTGAAAAAAAAAGGACATAGAGATGGCCTCAAGCACTGTTATCAGAAGCTGGAAATAAAATGAAAGACCCTGCCAGATTTCCCAGATCAAATACCTGTTCATTACTAACCACTCTTTGCCATTTTGTTAATTATACTATTGTTAAATAAAAACTGAAAAAACATGTAGTAATCTATAACATTGAAAATATTGCTAAATACCATTTTTAGAAAGCAATAAATTAGAAATCAGTCAAAATCTATGGCTACTTAGCTTCTAATAATGATTTATTAAAATTTTGAACTTAACAAAAAGTTAAGTAAATAATTTTTAGGACATACCCGTGTGAATTGTGTAAAAAAATTAATAACGTTACTGGGGCTAACTCAAGAAAGTTTGTGCCTATAAATATACATAAAATGTCAATCTCTGTACCTAGGTATAGTACAGTGGGCCTCTACATCTGTGAGTTTTGCATCCTTCCATTTAATCAATCATGGATCCAAAATATTTTTTTTAAAAAAGGTAATTGTATCTGTACTAAATATGTACACACATTTTTTCTTGTCATCATTCCTGAAACAATACAATATAACAGCTACTTACATAGCACTTACATTGTGTTAGTTATTATAAGCAATCGAAAGACAATTTGAAGCGTACAGGAGGTAAGATGTTTACAGGTTATATGAAAATAATATACATCATTTTATATAAAAGACTTGAGCATCAGCAGATTTTGGTATCACCCAGGGCAGGGGTGGGGAGCTGAAACCAGTTCCCCATGGATCATAAGGGTGATTGTATACAAACTGCCTAAGCATCCAGTATGTCATTAACACACAATTTTAATAGAATTGCATTAAACCTATATAATAATTTAGAGGTAATTGACATCTCTTTTACATTGGGGTTTACAATCTGTAAGCATGGTATGTCTTCTCATTTATCTAGGTCTTCTTTGATTTCTTCCATCAGCATTTCATGATTATTTTGGATACATATTCTCTGAAGTAAGCTTCAGTAGTATCGTGTTTTAATTTTTGACAGAAAGGTAGTTGATTTTTGTGCATTTCTCATAAATCCTGCAACCTTGGTGAATTCGCTAAATAGGTCTAGGTTTTGAAAAAATAGATTATTTAGGATTTTCAGTGCAGACGATCACATCATATGCTAACAGGAACAATTTTACTTCTTTCCAATCTGTATGACTTGTTTTCTCATTTTTGCACTGGCTAGAACTTCTGATTGAGTAGAGTAGTAAAAGCAGACATCCTTACCTTGTTTCAATCTTGGAAGGAAAACAGTCCATCTTTCAGCCTTAGGTGTGATGTTAGCGGAAAGTTTTGGTAGATGCTCTTAACTATACTCTATTTCTAATGTGCTAAGAGTTTGTTTCTTTGTTTTAATCATAAATTGGTGCTGGATTTTTAGTAAATGCGTTTCTGTGTCAATTGATACTATCACATGATTTTTCGTGTTAAGCCTGTTGATATGTGAATTAAATTGATTGATTTTCAAATGTTGAACCAGTCTTTCAGACCTGGAAAAGATTCCATATGTAATGATGATTAATTATTTTTATACATTGCTGGATTTAATTTTCTAATGCTAAGGGCTTTTATGTCTAAGCTCATGAGAAATATTTGTCTGTATTTTCTCCTTTTTACCCCTTTTACTTTGTACTGTTTTTACGGGTTTGTATGATAGATCTAGATAGTATCTGGATAGTATCTAGATGATAGAAATTTGAAAAGCTCTTGGAACCATTTTCTCACAGTTTCTTTGTCTTTTTTTTCCCAGCTTTGTGGAGATTCACCCTACACATGCACATCTTAGTAAGACTCAAGAGAAAGCTGATCAGATTTCTAGATTTCTGTGTAGATCCCTCTTTTTCACAACTCTGCGCTACAGTTTCCAGTTAATTTAGACTTCCTAATCTGTGTCTTCTCAAATCAGTGATACTTCTGTGTTTTTTGGGGTGTGAGGGAGAATTCCTCTCTATGATGGTTAATTTTTTATGTCAACTTGGCTGGGCCATAAGGCCCAGATATGTGGTTATATTTATAGGCGTTCCTGTGAGGGTGATTTTTTGTTGTTTTTGTTGTTGTTGTTGTTAAAAGTAACTTTGAAACCTGTGGACTCTGAATAAAGCAGATTGTCCTTCATAATGTGGGTGGGCCTCACCTAATCAGTTAAAGGCATGAATTAAACAAAAGACTGACCTCCCCCAGCATGAGAAAATTCTGAAGCAGATGAATTTCAGTCTTAAGCAACAACGTTAGCTTTTCCCTAAGTCTCCTGCCTAATGGCCTTTGGACTTGAACTGGAGCCCCAGCTCGGCCCTGAGTCATCTCTAGTCTGCTGGCCCACCTTATAAATTTTGGACTTACCAGTCTTAATAATGCATGAGCCAATTTCTCAAAATAGTATATTTTTTTCTGTAAATGCATATCCTATTGGTTCTATTTCTCTGGAAAGTCCTGACTAATGCACCTTCTGTGCTGTATGATCTGAGATATATCTCCAGGAAGAAAAATTGTAGGACATAGTACTCACTTTTATTTGCTTCATTTTTCTCAGAGACCACAGTTCTGTGCTGCTTGTAGTTCAATGTTTAAAATATATTTCATATATTTTCTGTATTTCGTATCTTTTCTGTTTTCTAATTACTTTTAGGGTGTGAGGTTAAATCCAGTTCCTATTACTTCATTATGGCTACAAATTAAAGTCTAACTTAATTTAAAGTCTAAGAAAACAACTCAGTTTCCACTTCCCCTATAATGTTTTGTTTCTGTTCTCCAAATATATGTTAGTCCTTTTATTAATTTGTCTGTAAATGGAAATGTGAATGCTTTTACTTAACAAAAGAAGACATAACATTTGTCTGTAGTCAAATAAACTTGAGTTTACATGCTAGCTCCACCACACACAAAGGGCTATGAGCAGTTTATGTGCCTTCTCAGATCTATTATTTCTTCATTTAACAACTGTGAGTAGTAATTGCTTAACAGAATTATTGGACATAAAGCACCTGGGACACACTGTACCCTCAATAATTGCTAGGGTATTGAGAACAATTTCCTGGGAAATTCTCCACCCTTCTCCTCCATGTCAATGTAAAGTAAAGCTATAATGCCGTCTTGTGTATTAAGTCTATGTTTGCCAAGCTGCATTCAGTATAGGTGTAGAAACCTGGTAGTTGTAAGACTTAAAGCTCAAGTATTGTATGCAGCAGCCATGTTTCCTATCATCATGAATAACAGAGACAAGAAGGATGAAGACACGAGGAGGAGGAAAAGCAGGAGGTAAAAGAGGAAGAGGAGAAGCAGAAAGAGAAAGAGAGAGAAAGGATTTCTAAGATGACAAAATATTTTTCTGGTAGTATTCAATTCTTTGGAATATTTTTTTTTCTTAAGGTCCAGACACCAGCTGCATTCCATTCTGTGAGTTCCGTGAAACACCTCCGTATCCTTACAATAAAATTTCACCTTGGTTTAAGTTAGGTCAAATTTAAATTTTGAGTTTCTCAATCCAACAATTTTTCACTAGTAGTGTTTATCTGCTTTTTAGCCTTGATATTTTTTGTTACCTTGGACATTTTAATTCATATATTTTTCACTCTGTAGTAACCCAGATAATGATTAACTGTTTCACTTTCTAATACTTTGTAAGATTTAAAGAGAGTTTTTAAACAATACATATTTGAGTTTATTAATGGTGTGCAGTACAGAAGTCAGCATAAAGTCAGTAGCAAAACTCCTCATTCTATTAATACATTTTATTAGACTTTAAATGTTCCCACTTGCACTGTTTCTCATAATCCCAAATCTTTGATTATAAATAACTTTAATTACAGCCCTTCTTTTGCATGGTGAAAGTAATGAAATATGGAACTTGTTGTTGGCCAAACTTACATGAATTCATAACCTAACAATTGGTGTGAAATATGTAAATATTGAAATATGTCTCCAGTGTAACAAAAAAAAGTGTAACAGTGAGTCACAAAATAGGTTCACCTCAGTTCCACCTAAATAAACACTGCATAAAGCATTGTTCAGCATTAATTTACTTCTTCAATAACTCACTGCAGTGATAGAAAGTCCCAGGGAACAGTTTTGAAATAACATGAACTATCTTCAAGAGAGACCCAAAGTGGATCTAGCAATCAGAAATCCTGACTTAGAAATCTAGAATGGACATAAAGAGAGTATGTGTCCCAGACTCCTGCTTTCAAGTAGTTACCATCATCAAACTTTATTTTATGTACAGGTAACTGTGACCTGAAAATATATACTGCTTTGGCTAAGGTCTCATTATTTTTTTGAAAATGAAATCATGGCAAGAATCTAGCATTCATCTATTGATTCCATTGTTTATATAGCAAATAACTATGTAATGAATAATTATTACATGCCAGTCACTGTGTTAGTTGGTACGGGTAAATGGCAAATGAGTCCAACAGAAGATTGGGTCTTATACATTTTATTTTAACAACATTGCATTTCTTCTACATATATTATTTAAAAAGAGATTTCTAATTTTCTTTATTTATTCCTAATGAACTCATCAATTATTTAATCAAAGGTTACAACTCACTCTTATTAGTTCTCATTTTAATGCTCAAATTCTCACAGATCTGTCCAGCGGCAATGCATTAAATTTGGATTCTGTGTCTTTTTGGCTTGTAATCATTATTGTTTAACAGCTTCCTTATTTTCTGGAATAGCAAGTTGTTTCAGGATTATTCTGAATATTCTAGTTTCAACTCTGAAATTAGGCGTTTCTCAAGGTAGCCCTTTATTATTTTTAATGAGAATAGTTTCCAGGAACCCATATCTGGGTAATGATAGGAGTACTTATTGCTAGATGTCTCTCAATACAATGCACTAGAAGAACCCAATGTCATATCTGTGGTATATCTCCCCAATGCGTAACGTAAATCTAATCTTGAGTAGACCTCAGATAAGCCAAATTGAGAGGAATTCTACAAAATACATGGCTTGCACTCTTTAAAAATACTAAGGTAATGAAAGAAAAATAAAGTCTGAGGAAATCTATACTAAAGACAACTAAAGAAATATGACAACACAATGGAACATGTGATCCTGAATTGGATCCTACCACAGAAAAATAATAGTACACAACGAACTATTTTAAGTATAATTGTGATTATACTTAAAATAATTGTGATTAGTGCTACCGTGGAAAAGTAGAAGATGCAGTGTTCTCATGATACCACTATGGAAAAGAAGATAAAGGAAATGCAAGTTATTTACTATATGGAATTTCCTGATAGCTTGGTATGGTATAATGAATATCAGTCTTGGATGAAGAGGACACAAGGTCAGTTCCCAGCCTTATTCAAAACTAGTTCCTCAACAATGAGTAAGTCACTTACTTAAACTGACTCTCATTTATTGTGAGATAATAATGTGAAAATGTTTTAAAAACTCCAAAGCATTTTATAAATAGTAATCATTGTTAAATGTAGATTAATGTAGTCTTCTTAATCTATTTCTTTGACTTTAGTCTGTTATCCTGGGTCCATAGTTCATAATGTTACAGTTTCACCTCCCTCACCCAAAGTTACTGGAAAATATTTTCTTCATGACTGCTACTCCATAAAGCATATATTTTTTCTGTATGCCATGAGGTAGACTGAAAGCAATTTGATGGCAAGGAGCACTTCATTGTCTTCATATCTCGCCAGGACAACAACAACAAAAAATACCTGGAGAGAAAAGGATAAATTCAGTAATGTTTGATGAGTGAACAAATGATTATGGGTAGCTGGTAAAATCCAGTGGATCCGGTATCCAAATACCTCACTATCCTATCTTAGGAAAGTCAGCACACTGCTCTGATTTTTGCTTTCTTACTTGTAAAATCAAGAAAATAATATCTGCCTTAAATGGCCCTTGTGAGTCAATGAAAATAATGCCCTTGCATGTGCTTAACACATGTAATATGCCATGTGTATTAGCTTTCTAGGGCTCTTTTAACAAAGCACCACAAACTTGGGGTGGCTTAAAACAATATAATATTTTTTTCACAGTTCCGCATCCAGAAGTCTAAAATGAAGGTGTTAACCGTGTTGGTCCCTTCTTAGAGGCATTGAGAGAGAAACGGTTCCATCCTTCCCTCCTAACTTCTGATGGATTCAACAATCCTTTATGTTCCTTGCCTTCTAGATGCATCACTTCAATCTCTATCTTCATCTTTGCATGGCTTTCCTTTTGTGTCTGTCTCTTCTTTTCTGTCTCTTTATAAGGACACTAGTCACTTAGTTCAGTGTATTCCAGAATGGGGGAGGGAGAAGAGAGCATTCTCTCATTTCCAGAATGGAGTTTGATGTTGCTTCTATGCATTAGTGCTTTGCTAATGATGACAATGTCTCAGCATTTTGATGTGGTTGATATGGTGCACAGCACATCTGGTGGTACCCCATCCAAGGTTGCATAGATGATAATAGCTGATACCCCACTCTGTGTAGTAGCAAAAGCTGGTGCAATTGGTAAAACTAGATGATAGCAGTTTGGGAATTTCTGCAAATACTGTCCACCAGAAATACTGGTAGTGATACCCTGTACAATTTTATGGGTCCAGGCAATATTAACAATAGCCCAACGGACTGCAGATAATAAAATCATAGGAGAAGAAGATAGAAGAAATTAGATAGATGAAACATACCCTAGAGAGTCTTCAGAAATAAGTGAAACTATCCAGAGTATCGAAAGTCTAGCAATTTCTGATATATGCGAGTTAGCAAAATATAGCTATGTTTTTTTTGTTTCAGGCCTGTGAGGTTGCAAAACTTAGAAGCTTCCGACAAGTTATTTAGGCATAACATTCCCTTTTAAGTTATTAAGATATCTAAATTTAATGGGTCTGGATAATTTAATTCAATAATTATTTATTGAATACATATGTCATAGGCAGAATGTTCCCCCAAAGATGTCCACACATTAATCATTGGATTTTAAGAATAGATTACCTCAGTTGACAGAGGAGACTTTGCAGATATAATTAGAAGAGGAGAGTTTAACACGGGGAAATTATTCTAGATAGTCTGGGTGGGTTCAGTTTAATCACACAAACCATTGAAAGCAGATATGTTATTTATTAGAAGTAGAGAGTTTAAAATAGGGAGATTATTCTGGATAGTCTGGGCAGGATGAATTTAATCTCACAAACCGTTGAAAGTAGAGAAGTTTTTTGGGAGGGGGCAAAGGAGGTATGCAAGAGGGCAAGTCAGAGACAATCAAATCATGAGAAGGGCTTGACTTGCCCTTTCTGGTTTGAAGATGGTGGGAGAAACACCATGAGAATGCAGGTGGCCTTATGGAGCTGTGACAGGCTCTCTGCTGACAGTCAACATATATAGAAGGACTTCAGCCATACATTCACAAGGAAATGAATTCTGCTAAGAACTTACATGAGCTTGGAAGTAGATTCTCCTTTAGAGCCTCCATAAATAAACTTGGCCCTATTGGTATCTTGATTTCGGTCTTATGAGACAAACAAACAAACAAACAAAATCCAGATAAGCCATGCTGTATCAGGATTCTAACCACAGAACCGGGAAAAGTAATATTGCTTCAACCCACTAAGTTTATGAGAATTTGTTACCACAGCAACAGAAACCAAGTTCTGTAAATAATGCAGATACATTTTTCTAGGTGCTAGAGACATATAGAAATTAATAAAATGTGATAGAGTTATTTCCATTATTTAGACTTACAAATAAGTCAAGAAAAGGCATGAAAGGAGAGGGATTTCTTTTGATTCAAAATATTAAGAGAGACTGCTTAGAAAATTGAAATGTGAGTTGAGCTAAGAAGCATTTTCAAGACTAAGTGAATTTTGCTAAAACGAATATTAATGTCAATTTATGAACAATATCCTCTGTTCTTTCCATAAGGGAAAGAGTGATCATTCCAATCTAGTTTTCTTTGAATGTCCGTATAGTCTGGACAACTGTTAATTATCCCTACCTTTTTTGATGGATGGACAGATCAGTAGTTAGCAGGATAATATATGCATAACCATTCAAGAATGGATTGTCCTAAGTATATAATGCACATGAATTTATATGAAATACACTTGATTTCCCTTTTTTCTTTTCCTTAACCTTTTTGTAGATTATAAAATTAATATTTATGCAAAAAATTAAATATACCAGGACTTCAAAGAAAATCAAAATCACCTGAAGTCATATCAAGTGATAAATACATTACATATTAGAATGTATTTTTCTAGTCTTTATTCTAAACATATTACACTAATGTAATTATTTGTTTAACATGAGATTGGAATCACATTAACATTAAATACTTTTGTAAAATCCCTTTCCACAACATATCATTATATTACATAAAATATTACATGTCATTGTTAATGCTGGCATAGCAGCAACACCCTATGTGTCACCAATTATTTGGAAAAATAGACTGTTTTCTAAATTTCTACTATTTTAAGATATGCTATAGTAAAAACTATTATAGAATAATCTTTCTGTAAACAAATTATTACTTCTTTAGAATAAGCATTCCATCTTCAATAAAATGTACTGCCTTAAATTGTCCCATAAACGGTGTATCATGGAACCAGTGTCTAAAGGAGACACAAATAATCAAACTAGAAAACAACAAAACAACCATATTTTGAGATATGGAGTCAGGGTGTCCCAGTTATGAAAAGGGAATTATAGTTCCTATAAATTAGTTTTGAGCAAAATCCTGGGAACATATCCAACTGTGGAAGTACGAAAATTGCTTTAATTTTTTAAAGACAAGGCAGTTATTAAGTTGCTTTTTTTTTTTTTGAGATGGAGTCTCGCTCAGTCGCCCAGGCCGAAGTGCAGTGGCGCGATCTCGGCTCACTGCAAGCTCCACCTCCCGGGTTCACGCCACTCTCCTGCCTCAGACCCCCGAGAAACTGGGACTACAGGCGCCCGTCACCTCGCCCAGCTAATTTTTTTGGGTTTGGAAATTTTTAGTAGAGACGGGGTTTCACCGTGTTAGCCAGGATGGTCTCGATCTCCTGAGCTCGTGATCCGCCCGCCTCGGCCTCCCAAAGTGCTGGGATTACAGGCGTGAGCCACCACGCCCGGCCATTAAGTTGCTTTTAACTAATGAGTCTTCTTAGTATTATATTCTTCTACCAAGGATCAGTCAGTAATTATTTTGAGCAGGATTTTAAAATTTCTCTAGCACAACAAGTAAGAGATCTCTTTTGGCCTTAAAGCTAATGGATTGTATAGATTTCCAAACCCAATTCTCCTTGCTAAAGGAAAAGCAAAACAAACAAACAAAAAAAACTGACAGCAACGGAATGCCTTTTATGAGCCAGCCACTATTCTGGCACTTTATAAATCTTATTTAATCCTCATCCCAAATCCTGTGAAATAGATAAATATTTACTCCATTTTGTAGATAAGGAAATTGAAAGTCTGAGCACTTAAACAATATTAATATACCCCAAGTAGCATTGTTAACAAGTTGAAAAACCGTAATTCAAAAACCACATCTGCACAGTCTTAAAACTCAGATTTTCCTCAAATAATGCTGTTCCCATGAGATGAAGGAGTGGAATAAGGATGAAGTGAAGAAGAGATGAGAAAAGTATAAAAAGAAATGAAAATGAAAAGAACAGAGGGAGAGAGAGAGGAGAGACAGGAGAGGGAGGAAGGGAGGGATGGAATAAAAGAGTGACAATGTGATGTCGACATTTTTTTCTTATGCCATTAAGTGTATTACCTTGAATGACATAAATAGAATAATTGTTCAATTTGCCTTAGACAACACTCAAAGAAGAAATAATCAGTTTTTGTTTTCAGTAGTTTTCTCTAAAATATTTTATAAAAGTGTGAAACTATAGTAGAATTAGTTTTCCTCATCTCTTGGAGGCTTTTGGTATTTCCATCTTCATGGTTGGAAGGAAAATCACTGGTATTGCTGAAAGAACTTCATGGCATTAAAGACCTAATTCTAAAATCTTCATATTCAATTTGTTTTTAGGTATTTATGTATCTCAAGCTATGAAGCTTGAGTTACTTTTGCTTTTGAGTTGGCTGATTATTTCAGCTAGTTCTCAGAAATCTATATATCTCATCTCTTCATAAGAGAACATTCTAAAAGCTCCTGTCATTTGGAGGTAAGACATTGTAGTTGGCTACTTCCTTCTGTGGACTGACTCTCTTGTTTCAAGGTCTGGAATAGCCCCTTCACAGCCAAACTGTATTGTCCCCCTCTCTAGACAATGTCCATGTCTTCTGTGTTACATGCCTGGCTATACTTACATATATATGTAAAAACTGTTACAGAGATTAAACCTCAATGGAAACTCAAAATAAAACAAAACAACAATTATCTGTTAGAAAAAAGCTGATGATTCTAAAACTTCTACTGAATGCAATACTTACTCAATATATCTAACCTTTTTTGCCATATAAAGAAATTAAGTTGTTCACAATGGATCATTATTGGTGTTTTCTCTAGGTGAAAAGCATATCCAGAATAATTATTTTTTTTTCTAAAAGGGACTTTAAACAGAAATATAGTATTTGAGTCCTTAAATGCATAAAAACATTTATTCAATGATATTTTCAACCATATTTTCACATGATTTTTTTCACACTCCCTTTAATGTTACCTTACCATTATTTCATATCTGAACTCCAAATTATTAGTATTGTGGATAAGTTGAGCCTACAGAATAAATAAACAATCATCAGCCAAAGTTTTCACCTCTGCCTTTACAAAGACAATACATCTGAAAAGAAAGACCTATCACCAAGGAAACACCCAATCACTAAGGTTTCTATTTCCCAGAACAGACTTGTAAGCCAGTACCCACCTTTCAGGTTCGGTTACCAAATACGCTATTGAAATTTACTCATGCAATTTTCTCTTTCAGACACTAGCTGTGTCAATATGCATTCTTTTATATCTCATTTTCAGTTTCCTTCAAGAAAAAAAAAATAAGATAACATAGAGTAAATGAATGATGTCTTTTGGGGCTGTATACTTATAGGAACCCCATTAAAAATGTTTTTATTAAGGTGCATATTACTGTATATTGTGTAATGCCAATTTTAATGTAAATATAAGATTGCTTATGCTGTATGGGTGGAATTGTCAAAATTATGCCATTTGTGTTTTGTAGTTTGTGCACACACAAGTGTTTCATTCTTGCCAAAGCAGTGAAACTGAATAAAACCAAAACAACTGCTTTTTCTTTACTTCTTGATACCTGCACATTCTAGTAACATTTTCTACTTTTATCTTAGTGATAAGTGAAGAAGGATTGAAAGGCAAAGGAATGATGTTTTGTTTTATTTTTCCTTTTTCTTCTATGTTATTATTTTCAGTGCAAGTGGTTGGCTAATACAGAAAAGTAACATGAATGAGAAAGCATATGACAAGGTTCTTTGGTCATTCATGTGTCTTAGAACGCAACTGCCTTCTTCCTGCATACAAAGCAAGTTTTGGTTCAATTAGAAAGCATGTCAGTGCCACTGCATTAGTTGTAGACATAGCACCCTTGTCAGACACACACTCTGAGTCTGCATCTCAAGTCTACCAGAATTCTGTGCTCATGGTACACTATTACTATGTGTCAATGGAAAACAGGACATACATATTGTACACAATCCATTGTTCTATCTGGACATCACTTACGAAGCGTTCCTAGATAAAACTATTAAGACTTTCAAGATAATGACAGCAGAACAGTAAACCAAGTATTCACCCCTTCTGAGCTTGAGGCCCCATATGAATGCACAGTTTGAATGTTCATAAAACCATTCTTGTCATTACCATTCATTGACTGCCTGCATATTCCCAGTGCTTTACATGCTTTTTGTTTTTCAATCATGACAAGATTGTTATCTTGATTTCACAGACAATAAAATAAATATTTGAGAGTAATTAATCATTTACACATTAACATATTCAATTGAAGAGTGAGTCAGAGATCAAACTACAACAAAATCTGGACTTGGATAATTTTAACTAGCCCTTTAATATTGCCAGAATGTATAATCAAAATTGATGGAATTGTTTTTATAGCATGGCTTATAGAAATAAGTATTACAAGTTTATAATTACACTACAGGCAGTCCTCACTTGCGTGGTAAAATGCTCTCTGAAACTTACACATGTTAATGTAATGTAATCACCCTCTGTTACCATGAAATGGAATTACTTACGTAATTCATTATGTTTATATAGTGGTTTACTATTTGCCATTTTTATTGTTGTTGTTCATTAGATATTATTTACCATACTGTGAGGGTTAATTCCATCAGACCTAGAATTAGCCTGAGTTGTCTTGCTAAAGTATCTGCGTAATACTGACTCTTGGTCAAGGCATGAAATGTACTTAATATTGTTGCTTGGTAATCATGTGTCCCTGGACTTTTATAGCAGTTTGTTAGTATTGTTCAATCAAGAAAGTGATACTGGCAGTTTGTACCTGGTCTCAGTGCGAACCCCAGAGCGTTCTGCCCCTGGGGCTGGTACCATAGTAGGAATATACTTACATGGCCCACAGAGTATTAGGTATCCCCTGGTTCCAAGGTGAGTTGTGCACAAATTGGTAGTACCTAATCTGAGAGAAAAAACACATCCACACAGCTCTCACACACAGCTGGGAGTCATGCCTTGCCTCTCAGGACCTCTTGCTGTAAGGCCTTTGGCTGTGATACCTATCCTTGCTTTAATGCTATTACTCTATTGTATTCATTTGTGAACTATAAATTTATATGCATTGTCATTTGGAATCCTAATCACCTTTAGCAAGCAATCCTGTCTACCACCATTAGTAAATGTACATATGATATTTTCCAGCAATTTTATGTGAACAATATTTTGTGTTTTGTTACTTTAAAAAAAGTATATAACCAATACCATAATCAGGTACAGGTAAATTCTCTTACCCTGAGATATCTCTTGTGCCCCATTCCACTTGATCACTTCTGCCCTACACCATGCAACTAGGCTTAAAATGTTCATTATGGGAGGGGAGGTGGAGCAAGATGGCAGAATAGAAAGGCTCACTGATCCTCCCTCCCTATAAGGACACCAACTTAACTACACAGAAAAAACACCTGCATAGGAGCCAAAAATCAGGTGAGTACTTACAGTACCTGGTTTTAACTTCATATTGCTGAATGAGGCACTGAAGAGAATAAAAATACAGTCCTGAATCTCTTACCCCACTCATCCCTCATCTCCAACAGCAGTGTCCTGGCGTGTAGACGTTCTTTGGGTACTGGGGGAGGGAGAACAAAACAATTGTAAGGAATTGAATTCAGTGCTGTTCCGTTAGACCAGGAAGGAAAACCAGACAAAACTCAGGTGAAGTCTTTCCACAAAGGGAGCATTTAAACCAGTCTTAGCAAAAGGGGAATCTCTGATTTCAGAAGTTCAAACACAAGTGCCTGCATACCTCTCCACTGAGGGTCAAAGTGCTCTGACTCCCTGAGTAAACTTGAAAGACAGTCTAGGCCATAAGAACTGCAAGGCCCAGGTGAGTCTTAGGGCTGACCTAGGCCCGGAGATAGTAGACTAAGGATGGTGAGGGTCACACAACGTACTGAGATACCAGCTAGGGAAGCCAAGGGAGTGCTGGCATTACCCCTCCCCTAATCCCAGGCTGCACAGCTCATGGCTCCAAAAGAGATCCCTTCCTTCTGCTTGAAGAGTGGAGAGGAAAGGGTAGGGAGAACTTCATCGTGCATCATGGATCCCAGCTCAGCCACAGCAGGATAGGGCACTGGTCAGAGTCATGATGCCGTTGTTCCAGGCCCTAGCTCCCAGATGACATTTCTAGACACCCTATGGGCCAGAAGGAAACCTGCTGCCTTGAAGGAAAGGCAGCCTTTCCAGCCATGTCAGTATTAATCACCTGCCAACTGAAGAACCCCTGGGCCCTGAATAATCTGCAGCAATACCCAGGTACTACATCAAGGGCCTTGGTGAGCCTCTGAGACTTGCTGGCTTCAGGTGTGACTCAGCGTATTACCAGCTGTGGTGGCCATAGGGAAAAACTCTTTCTGCTTGAGAAAAGCAGAGGGAAAAGTAAAGGAGACTTTATCTTGCACCTTAGATACCAACACCACCACAGGGGTAGAACACCAGTTGAGCTCTTGGGGCTTAGATGGCATTTCAGGACCTTCCCTGGGCCAGAGGGGATCTTATTACTCTGAAGGGTGATATCCAGGCCAGGCAGCATTCATCACAACCTGACTTAAGAGACCTCGGGCCTTAAGGAAACATGTGTAGTAGTCTGGTAGCACTCTTCATGGCCAGGGTTGGAGGTAGCTCTGTGGTGAGGCTCCTCTGCCTTGAGTGGAAAGGGCAGGGAAGAATGGGAAAGACTGTGTCTTATGGTTTGAGTGCCAGCTCAGCTGCAATGCAATAGAATACCAGGTCACCTTCTAAGGTTTTTGATTCTAGTCCTTGACTCCCAGACAGCACTTCAGGACCCACCTGGTGAATGAGGGACAACATTGCCTGCCCTGAAGGGAAGGACAGAGGCTTGGATGGTTTTGCCACCTGCTGATTGTACACCCCCACAGCCTTGAGTGAACACAGACAGTAGCCAGAGAGTGGTTACAGCAGGCCTGGGGCAAGACCCAGTGCTGTGCTGGTTTCAGGTCTGACACAGTGCAGTCATAGTGGTGGCGGCCACAGGAATGCTTGTGTCACTTCATGCCCAGCTTTAGGTGGTTCAGAACAGACAGAGAGACTGTATGTTTGGAAGAAAGTAAGAGAAGAAAAGAGCTTCTGCCAGGTAATCCAGAGAATTCTCCTTGATCTTCTCCAAGACCATCAAGGTAGTACCTCTAGAAGTCTGAAAGAACCACAGTATGCTGGGCTTGAGGTGCCTCCTAAGGCACAAACAACTTACATTACAACACCTAAGTTCATTCAAATATCTGGAAAGTCTTCCCAAGAAGGAGAGAGACAAATAAGCCCAGACAGTGAATACTACAATAAACACCTAACTCTTCAATGCCCAGGCGCTGAAAAATATCTGCTAGCATCAACATCATCCAGGAAAACAGGACCTCATCAAATGAACTGATAAAGCATCAGGGACCAATCCCAGAGAAACAGAGATATGGGACCTTTCAGACAGGTAATTCAAAATAGCTGTGTTGAGGTAACCCAAAAGAAATTCAAGATAACACAGAGAAGGAGTTCAGAATTCTATCAGATAAATTTAACAAAGAGAATGAAGCAATTACAGAAGAATCAAACAGAAATTCTGGAGATGAAAAATATAACTGGCATACTAAAGAATACATCAGAGTCCTTTACTAGCAGACTGGATGAAGCAGAAGTAAGAATTAGTGAGCTCAAAGACAGACTGTTTGAAAATACACAGAGGAGACAAAAGAAAAAAAAATATGAAGCACACTTACAGGACATAGAAAATAGCTTCAAAAGGGAAAATTTAAGAATTTATTGACCTTAAAGTGGAAATAGAGAAAGAGATAAGGGTAAAAGTTTATTCAAAGAGATAATAACAAAGAATTTCTCAAACCTAAGGAAAGATATCTATATCCAAGTACAAGAAAGTTACAGAACAGCAACCAGACTTAACCCAAAGAATGCTACCTCAAGACATGTAATAATCATACTCCAAAATGTCAAGGATAAAGAAAAAATCCTAAAAGCAGCAAGAGAAAAGAAACAACGTACAAAGGAGTTCCAATATGTCTGGCAGCAGCCTTTTCAGTGAAAGCTTTATAGGGCAGGAGAGAGTGGCATGACATATTTAAAGAGCTGAAGGAAAGAAAACTTCTAGCCTCGAATAGTATATCCGGTGAAAATATCCTTCAATTATGAAGGAGAAATACTTTCTCAGACAAACAAAAGCTGAGGGATTTAATTAATATCAGACACACCCTAAAAGAAATGCTAAAGGAAGTAGTTCAATCAGAAAGAAAAGGACATTAATTAAAAATAAATAACCAACTGAAGGTAAAACTCTTACTGGTAATAGTAAGTGCACAGAAAAACACAGAATGTTATAACATTGCAGCCGTGGTATATAAACTACAGCTATCCTAAGTAGAAAGACTAACTGATGAGCCAATCAAAAATATTAACTACAACAACTTTTCAAGACATAGTACAGTATAATATAAACAGAAAAAACACAAAGTTAAAAGCATGGGGAAAAGTTAAGGCAAGTTTTATTAGTTTTCTTTTGCTTGTTTATGAAAATTGTGTAAATTTGTTATTATGCCCAAATAATGGGTAATAAGATAGTGTTTGCAAGCCTCACAGTAACCTCAAAACAAAAAACACAATAAATACAAAAAATAAAAATAAAAAGCAAGAAACTAAAATATCACCAGAGAAAATCATCTTTGCTAAGGGAGTGAAATAAAGATAGAAAAGTAGACCACAAAATGAGCAAAAAGCAAATAACAAATGGCAGGATTAAGTCTTTACTTATCAGTAATAACATTGAATGTAAATGGACTACAGCCTCCAACAAAGAGACATAGACTAGTTCAATGAATGAAAGAACACAACTCATTGATCTATTGCCTACAAGAAACATACTTCACCTATACAGACACATATAGATTGAAAGTAAAGGAATGGAGAGAGATATTCCATACCAATGGAAACCAAAAAAGAGCTAAAGTTGCTATACATATGTCAGACAAAATAGATTACAACACAAAAACAATAAGAAGAGACAAAGAAGGTCACTTATATGGTTTGGATTTGTGTCTCCACCCAAATCTCATGTTGATTTGGAAGAAGGCCTGGTGGGAGGTGATTGGATCATGGGGGTGGATTTCCCCCTTACTTGTCACATGATAGTGAGTTAGTTCTCTTGAGATCTGATGGTTTAAAAGTGTTTGGCACGTCCCCCTTTGCTGGCTGTCTCTCACGCCACCGTGTGAAAAAGGTACTTGTTTCCCCTTCACCTTCTGCCTTGATTGTAAGTTTCTTGAGGTCTCCCAGTCATGCTTCCTGCTATGCCCGTGGAAGTGTAAGTTAATTAAGCCTCTTTTCTTCATAAATTATCCAATCTCAGGTAGTTCCTTATAGCAGTGTGCAAATGGCCTAATGCAGTCCTATATCATGATAAAAGCGTCAATGAAGCAAGAGGATGTAACAATTTTGAGTATATATGAACCCAACACTGGAATACCCACAGAAATAAAACAAATATTTTTAGAGCTAGAGAAAGAGAGGCTCCAATACAATAACAGCTGGAGACTTCAACACCTCACTTTCAGCACTGGACATATCTTCCAGACAAAAATCAACAAAGAAACATCAGACTTAATCTGCAATATAGACCAATTGGATCAAATAGATATTTATAGAACATTTAATTCAATAGTTTCAGGAAACACATTCTTCTCCTTAGCATCTTAATCATTCTCAATTGACATGGTTTGGCTGTGTCCCCACCCAAATCTCAACTTGAATTATATATCCCAGAATTCCCATGTGTTATGGGAGGGACCCAGGGGGAGGTAATTGAATCATGCAGGCTGGTCTTTCCCACGCTATTCTCATGATAGTGAATAAGTCTCATGAGATCTGACGGGTTTATCAGGGGTTTGCACTTTTGCTTCTTCCTCATTTTTCTCTTGCAGTCTCCGTGTAAGAAGTTTCTTTTGCCTCCCACCATGATTCTGAGGCCTCCTCAGCCATGTGGAACTGTAAGTCCAATTAAACCTCTTTTTCTTCCCAGTCTCAGGTATGTATTTATCAGCAGTATGAAGATGGACTAATATAGTAAATTGGTACCAGTAGAGTGGGGTGTTGCTGAAAAGATACCTGAAAATGTGGAAGCAACTTTGAAACTGGGTAACAGGCGGAAGTTGGAAGTCTGAAGGGCTCAGAAGAAGACAGGAAAATGTGGGAAAGTTTGGAAACTTCTAGAGACTTGCTGAATGGCTTTGACAAAGATGCTGATAGTGATATGAGCAATAAGGTTCAGGCTGAGGCGGTCTCAGATGGAGATGTGGAACTTCTTGGGAACTGGAGAAAAGGTGACTCTTAGGTTTTCGCAAAGAGAATGGCGACATTTTGCCCCTGCCCTAGAGATCTGCAGAACTTTGAACTTGAGAGAGATGATTTAGGGTATCTCAAGAAATTTCTAAGCAGCAAAGCATTCAAAAGGTGACTTGGGTGCTGTTAAAAGCATTCTGTTTTAAAAGAGAAACAGAGCATAAAAATTCAGAAAATTTGCAGCCTAACAATGCAATAGAAAAGAAAAAAACATTTTTGAAGGAAAAATTTAAGCCAGCTGCATAAATTTGCATAAGTAGCAAGGAGCCAAATTTTAATCCCCAAGACCATGGGGAAAATGTTTCCAGGACATGTCAGAGACTTTCATGGTAGCCCCTCCCATCACAGGCCCAGTGGCCCAGGAGGAAAAGTGGTTTTGTGAGCCAGGCCCAGGGTCCCTGTGCTGTGTGCAGCCTCGGGACTTGGTGCCCGCCATCCCAGCAGCTCCAACCATTGCTAAAAGGGGCCAAGTTACAGTATGGCCCATGGTTTCAGAGTGTGCAAGCCTCAAATCTTGGCACCTTCCATGAGGTGTTGAGCCTGTGAATGCACAGAAATCAAGAATTGAGTTTTGGGAACCTCCACCTAGATTTCAGAAGATATATGGAAATACCTGGACGCCCAAGCAAAAGTTTGCTACAGGGGCAGGGCCTTCATGGAGAACCTCTGCTAGGGCAGTGTGGAAAGGAAATGTGGATCTCTGTGGGACCCCCACACAGAGTCCCTACTAGGGCACTGCCTAGTGGAGCTATGAGAAGAGGGCCACTCTCCTCCAGACCCCAAAATGGTAGATCCATCTACAGTTTGCACCGTGCACTTGGAAAAGCTGCAGACACTCACTGGGAGGGAGCCTGTACCCTGCAAAGCCACAGAGGTGGAGCTTCCCAAGACCATGGGAACCCACCTCTTTCATCAGTGTGACCTGGATGTGAGACATGGAGTCAAAGGAGATCATTTTGGAGCTTTAAGGTTTGACTGTCCTGATGGGTTTCAGACTTGCATGGGCCCTGTAACCCCTTTGTTTTGGTCAATTTCTTCCATTTGGAATGGCTGTATTTACCCAGTACCTGTACCCCCATTGTATCTAGGAAGTAACTAACCTACTTTTGATTTTACAGGCTCATAGGTGGAAGGGACTTGCCTTGTCTCAGATAAGAGCCTTGTCTCAGATGACATTTTGGACTGTGGACTTTTGAGTTAATGCTGAAATGAGTTAATACGTTGGGGGACTGTTGGGAAGGCATGATTGGTTTTGAAATGTGAGGATATGAGTTTGGAAGGGCCAGGGGCAGAATGATATGGTTTGGCTGTGTCCTCACCCAAATCTCAACTTGAATTATATCTCCCAGAATTCCCATGTGTTATGGGAGGAACCCAGGGAGAGGTCATTGAATCATGGTGGCCAGTCTTTCCCATGCTATTTTCATGATAGTGAATAAGTCCCAAAAGATCTAATGGGTTTATTAGGGATTTCTGCTTTTGCTTTCTCCTCGTTTTTCTCTTGCTGCTGCCATGTAAGAAGTGCCTGTTTGACTGAGCACACTGGCTCACACCTGTAATCCCAGCACTTTGGGAGGCTGAAGTGGGTGGATCACCTGAGGTCAGGAGTTCGAGACCAGCCTGGCCAACATGGTGAAACCCCATCTCTAATAAAAAAAAAAAAAATACAAAAAATTAGCCAGGCATGGTGGCATGTGCCTGTAATCCCAATTACTTGGGAGGCTGAGACAGAAGGATCACTTGAACCTTGAAGGCAGAGGTTTCAATGAGTTGAGATCATGCCATTGCACTCTAGCCCAGGTGACAGAATGAGACCCAGTCTAAAAAAAAAAAAAAAAAGCGCCTTTTGCCTCACACCATGATTCTGAGGCCTCTCCAGCCATGTGGAACTGTAAGTCCAATTAAACCTCTTTTTCTTTCCAGTCTCAGGTATGTCTTTATCAGCGGCATGCAAACGGACTAATACGTAAAGGATAGACCAGATGTTAGGTCACAAAACAAGTCTTAAAACATTCAAAATAACTGAAACAATATCGAGCATCTTCTATGATCACAATGGAATAAAACTAGAAATTAATAACAAGAGGAATTTAAGAAACTATACAAGTACATGGAAATTAAACATTATGTTTCTGAATGACTAGTGGGTCAGTGAAGAAATTAGAAAGGAAATTTTAAAAATGTAAACAAATCATAATGGAAACACAACATGCCAACATCTGTGTGACACAACAAAAGCAGTACTAAGAAGGAAGTTTACAGCTATAGGTCTACATCAAAAAAGAGGAAAAACTTCAAGTAACCAACCTAATAATGCGTCTTAAAGAACTAGAAATGCAAGAGCAAACTGAACCCCAAATTAGAATAAAAGAAATATTATAATAAAGATCAGAGCAGAAATAAATGAAATTGAAATACAAAATACAAAAGATAAAACAAAAGTTGATTTTGAAAAGTTAAACACAATTGACAAAAGTTTACCCAGACTAACTAGAAAAAAGGGATGTAGGGGGAGAAAAGATCCAAATAAAATCGGAAATAAAGAAGGAAACATTACAACAGATACTGCAGAAATTCAAATGATTATTAGTGGCTAATATGAGCAAATATATGCCAATAAATTGGAAAATCTAGAAGAAATGAACAAATTCTTAGATACACACAATCTATGAAGATTGAACCGGGAAGAAATCCAGAATCTGAACAGACCAATAACAAGTAATGAGATCAAAGCCATGATAAAAAATCTCCCAATAAAGAAAAGCCCAGGACCTGATGTCTTCACTGCTGAATTCTACCTAACGTTTTAAAAAGCTCAAATAGCAATTCTACTCAAACTGTTTCAACAAATAGAGGAGAAAGAATACTTCCAAACTTATTCTATGAGGCCAGTAATATTCTCATTCCAAAACCAGACAAAGATATATCAAATAAAGAAAACTACAGGCCAATATCACTGATGAATATTGACGAAAAAATCCTCAACAAAATACTAGAAAACAGAATTCAAAAGTACATTGGATTATTCAACATGACCTAGTGGGATTTATCCCTGGGATGCAAGGATAATTCAACATACACAAATCAATCAATGTGATATGTCATATCAATAGAATGAAGGATAAAAACCATATGATCATTTGAACTAATGCTAAAATGCATTTGATATAATTCAACATCTCTTCATGGTAAAAACCCTCAAAAACCTGGGGATGGAAGAAACATACCTCAACATAATAAAATCCGTGTATGATGGAGACACAGCTAGTATCAAACTGAATGGGGAAAACTGAAATTCTTTTCTGTAAGATCTGGAACATGACAAGGATGTCCATTGTCATCACTGTTACTCAACATAGTACTGGAAGTTCTAGTTTGAGCAATCAGGCAAGAGAAAGATTTTAAAGGCATCCAAATTGGAAATGAATAAGTCAAATTATCCTTGTTTGCAGATAATATGATCTTATAGTTGAAAAAAATCTAAAGACTCCACAAGAAAACTATTAGAACTGATCAACAAATTCAGTAAATTTTCAGGATACAAAATCAACCTACAAAAATTAGTAGCATTTCTATATGCCAACAGTGAACAATGTGAAAATAAATTTAAAAGTAATCTCATTTACAATAGCCACACACAAAATTAAATACCTAGGAATTAACCAAAGAAGTGAAAGATCTCTATAATGAAAACTATAAGACATGAATGAAAGAAACTGAAGAGGAAACCAATTTGAAAAAATATTTTATGTTCATGAATTGGAGGAATTATTATTGTTAAAATGTCCATACTACCTAAAGCAATCTACAGATTCAACGCAATCTCTGCAATGCAAGTCAGTGAAAAATACCAATGACATTCTTCACAGAAATAGAAAAAAAGCAATTATAAAATTTATATGGAACCAAAAAAGACCCAGAATAGCCAAAGCTGTCCTAAACGTAAAGAACAAAACTGGAGGAATCACATTATCGGACTTCAAATTATACTACAGAGTTATAGTAACTATAGTAACCAACACAGCGCAGTATGGCAAGGAAAGAGAAACATAGACCAATGGAACAGAATAGAGAACCTGGAAACAAACCCACACAACAACAGTGGACTCATTTTTGAAAAAGGTGCTAAGAACATACACTAGAGAAAAGACAGTCTCTTCAATGAATGGTGGTAGGAAAACTGGATATCCATATGCAGAAGAATGAAACTGCACTCTTATCTCTCACCATATATAAAAATCAAATCAAAATGAATGAAAGATTTAAATCTGAGACCTCAAATTATGAAACTACTACTACAAAAAACACTTGGAAAAATCTCTAGGACATTGGTCTGGGCAAAATTTCTTGAACAATACCCCACAAAAACAGGCAACCAAAGAACAAATGAACAAATGGGATCATATCAATTTAAAAAGCTTCTGCACAGCAAAGGATACAATCAACAAAGTGAAGAGACAACCTACAGAATGGGAAACAACATTTGCAAACAATGCATCTGACAAGGGATTAATAACAAGAATACATAAGGAGCTCAAACAGCTCTATAAGAAAAAATCTAATCATCATATCAAAAGATTTGAATAGACATTTCTCAAAAGAAGACATATAAATATCAAACAGGCATATGAAAAAGTGTTCAACATGGCTGATCATCAGAGAAGTGCAAGTCAAAACTACAGTGAGATATCATCTCACTCCAGAAAAAGTGACTTACATCCAAAAGATAGGTAATAACAAATGCTGGCATGAATGTGGGGAAAAAAGAAACCCTTGTACGTGGTTGGTGGGAATGTAAATTTGTATAACCGCTATGGAGAACGGCTTGGAGGTTCCTCAAAAAAAACTAAATATTGAGCTGCAATCCCACTGCTGGGTACATATCCAAAAGAAAGGAAATTAGTTTATCGAAGAGATATTTGCACTCCTATGTTTGCTGTAGTACTGTTTACAATAGCTGAGATTTGGAAGCAATCTAAGTGTCCATCAACAGATGAATGTATTAAAAAATGTGGTACATTTACATGGTGGAGTGTTGTTTAGCCATAGAAATTAGATGTAGTCATTTGCAACAACATGGATGGAACTGGACGTCGTTATGTAAAGTGAAGTAAACCAGACATAGAAATACAAGCAACACATGTTCTCATTTAATTGTGGGATCTGAAAATCAAAATTATTGAACTCATGGACATAGAGAGTAGAAGGGTGGTTGCCAGAGGCTGGAAAGGGTAGTGGAGGGTTGTGAGAAGGTGGTGATGGTTACTGGGTAAAAACATGTAGAAAGAATGAATAAGACCTACTATTTGATGACACAACAGGGTGACTACAATCAATAACAATTTCACTGTACATTTTCAAATAATTTAGTGTAATTGAATTTTTTTCAACTCAATGGTTAAATGCTTGAACAGATGATACCCCATTCCCCATGATGTGGTTATTTCACATTGCATACCTGTATCAAAACATGTCATGTACCCCATAAATATATACACATACTACGTACTCACAAAAATTAAAAAAAACTTTGAAAACTGTATTAGGGATTTAAATTCACATTTCTGCTGTCAGACGCTCTCCTCTCTCTCTCTCTCTCTCTCTCTCTCTCTCTCTCTCTCTCTGTCTGTCTCTCTATCTCTCCCTCTCTTTCTCCCTCCCTTCTTAGAAAATTGCAGGTCATTCATGGACTGCAGTGTAATATTTTACATATTTTAAGGGAATATAGATAACACACAAATTACAAAAGCTAAATTGTTAAATTGGATCTAATTAATTCATAAATTGAACTGTTACCTGTTTTTTTAGCCTGGAGTGCTCTGAGGAAATCATTGGTACATTAAGAGCTTTTGAACCAAGGAAGTTTGGAAACGTCTGATATATATCTCACTTTGAAGAGAGAGGCAGTTGGTACTGATGGCTGAATGGTGGGAAAGGTAGATGTGTTATGATTATATTGGTGTAAACCACAGAAACTACAATAAATAATAATGGCTAAAACAAGTAAGTGTTGTTTTTCTTAAGAATCAAGAAGTTCAGGATAAGGAGTTCATGACTGAAATGTCATCAAGGACCTAGGCTGTCTTGATCTGCTTTAAGTAGTGTGCGACTTTCAATGTCGTGATTGCAGCCTGGTTGCTGCACTCCCAGCAATGCGTCTAATATCCAGGAAGGAAGCAAAGCAGCTAGAGGTGAACTGACAAACACATTCTAACAGTATAGTCTGAATTAAAAAAAAAAAAAAAACTCCCTTAGAAACTAACCTAGAAACTTCTTTTGCATCTTATATGATCCAGAAGAGAGTTACGTGGTAATGCTTAATTTCAAGGGAGGAAGAGAAATTAATTTTTGTTTTCTAGACTTTAGAATAGAGGAAGTCAGTTGGGAAGCAGGTTATGAATGACTTTTGAGCACAGGTAAACATAGGAAACATCAGTATTTTAATATTTCAATATTATGTCACAAAAGAGCATATTGTCTATAAATGTGCTACCATCCTGTTTGTGTTACCTGCTTTGGTGTAACACAGAACTAAGTTATGAAATGTTAAACATTGCTTTTTTGGGGAAGAAAATATCTAGTTTGAGTGCTAAATGAAATAAATCTTTACTATTATGTAAAGGTTCTGTATTTTGTGGTTATATCTTATGCAATCCTATAAAATCCTAATGATTTCTCATAATTCATTGTGGTAAAAATTATCTGTTTGGTGGATTTTCAATTTTTTGAGCCCTTACCTACACATTGCATGAATAATGTCATATTCAACCAGGCAGCCTTCCCAATCACACCTCATGTAAGTTATTGTATAATAATCAAACATCCAGATACAGAAGATTAGAAGAGGTTGATGGAAACTTGACTATGATGGACATTTAATTCACAGGTGGAGTTGGCTTTGCCAGTTTTGAGATAACTGCTAAATGTATGAATTTTTGACAGCTTCAGAATTTTGTGGCTAAATTAATAGTGAATAGCTAACATGTTATGAAAATGCCACATTTTGTAAGTAGACATAGATACTTAATTCATTCTTTGGACATTAGATGATACCAAGAAGTGAATTTAAGTCAGGGTTTACATTTTATGCACTAAACTTAATGTCCAGCATTTTACAGGGCCTGTATTATTTTGCTAGCTGAATTTCCTTTTAAATAACTTCGAATAAAAAGTACATAGGATGTATTGTGTGCTAGCAGCCTGTGGTTGAATAGATCTGTTTTACATTTGTTTCTAGTAGAATAGTGTACACAACATCTACCTTTTCATATTTTGTGGTTCGTTTTTGCTTAAAAAACATTAGTTCAAGTCTTACAGAAATCACAGACAAAAATGGAAGCCACTTAATGCTGATGTGGGTGAGCACTCTTCTACTCACATCTAGAAATTATTGATAATATCTTACAAACTCTTTTTAACATAAAGCTGAGCTCAATCATAAAATGTAAAGTTTTCAGAATCAGGAACTAAAGACAAAACTCAAAATCATGAGCTTACACAGCAGTGACCCATAAGATACTCCACTTCAGCTGACATTCGAGTGCTTATGGTGGGAAGAAGGCAGGGGCTTGGAGTTTTTCAAAACGAAAGAGTCGAAACTGGACCCACTTCAAGTAATTTTTTTAGAGTGTTTAGCTATTTAAATCAGTAAAAAGTGTTTACTGTAAACATAATAGTATTTAGCTCAATAGTTAACATAATTGTGACTAATTAAAATAGTAAATTTAATGTTCGGTTAGTTTTAAATATATGAAGAATTAAAATGATGGCATATAATGTGGAAAGAAGAAATAGAAATAAAAGTTTCTGAAGTCCCAGTTACATTTGGAAAAAGTTAAAAGCATCTGTTAAAGTTAGACTTTAAAAAATTAAGAATGTATGCTGTACTTGCTGGGAAAAACCCTAAAATAAGAAGGCTACAAGATGTAATTTCTTGTCAAAAGGAGTGGAAATCATTTTAAAATATGTAAAAGATTCAGAAAAGACAAAAAATAGACTAAATTGAGTACTGATAAGGTGGACACTAGGGTAATGCTATATTTAAATAAAAATGTGTCAATAATTTTATTACATGCAAATTACTAATTTCCAAATTCTAACTATGATATAAATAATTATTACAGAGCTTTCAAAACCCATCACTACCACTTTTAGCTGTGCAAACATGGGGAGGTAATTTAAAGGTTAAAGAACTCAATATCAACTTTTTAATCTGATCTCGTCTTTAAAATGCATGATTGCTGTATCAAACAAAATTAATAATTAAACATAACTGCATATATTAAAGCTCCCATTACAATGCTTTGCACATATACACATTTAAAAATTGTCACTGAATAATAGAATCAAAGGCTGGAAAGTAGCATCCATATTTTGCCACTTGATCTGCAGTTTCTCAGAGCTTTTTGCTGCCAAGTAATGGCAGGTTATCCTCTTAATCAGGGGTCAGAGTTGAGCATGTTAGAACATCTTTTATGTGATTTGAGGATTTGTACCTACGTGTAGTGCTCTACCTCATTTTAATCAGGGTATTCCAAAGATGTTTCTTCTCCCTTTGGTACCATAGAGTTAATCATGGTACATATATTTTTGCACAGTATTGTTCATAAGGTTGTTGTTACTTTTAAAAACTGTAATCTTTTGTTAACAATAAGCCTAATTTGAGTGAGTGAGAATGACAGCTCTCATGCTACATAAATAGAAGAAAAATATTAGGCAGAACACAAGAAATACAACTTCAGTCTTAAGCATTACTGTCTTACATGATCTGCACAGCGGTCTTGAGCAAAGAGAAAATTTTTTTTTTTACATTTTTAAACGGCTTGAATGGGGATCACTGACTAGGTTGATATAAAGACGTGGTTTGATCTTGACATTACATAGAATTTTCTGGTGACTCAAGCTGCGAGACAGTAGAATGAGCTGTGTTAGTATTTAGTAATTTCTTTGCCAGTGGACTCTGCTCAAGTATAATCTGACACATTCTTTAAGAGGAGATGGGAGGAAATATCAGCCAACTAGAGTCACTGCTTTTTAGCTTGTGGTATTCAGCAACATCATTCTCCCGTCTTTTCATGGACAGTTTCGCTATATAGTTTTGGGTATTTAAAACAGAAACAAATATTTCAAGTTGATTGGATTCTAATGAAGTTAACATTATTTCAGTGATTACTATCAGCCAGGAGCCACATTGTAGGAGCATTTACATTTATTGTTTTTTATTTTTTTTTATTTATGTATGTTTTTGAGATGAAGTCTTGCTCTGTCACCCAGGCTAGAGTACAGTGGCACCATCTAGGCTCACCGCAACCTCCACCTCCTGGGTTCAAGTGATTCTCTTCCTCAGCCTCCCGAGTAGCTGGGATTATAGGTGCATGCCACCACGCCTGGCTAATTTGTATATTTGTAGTAGAGATGGGGTTTCACCATGTTGGCCAGGCTGGTCTCAAATGCCTCGACTCCATGATCTGCCTGCTTCAGCCTCCCAATGCTGGGATTACAGGCATGAGCCACCATGCCTGGCTAATTTGTGTATTTTTAGTAGAGATGGGGTTTCACCATATTGGCCAGGCTGGTCTCAAACTCCTGACCTCAGGTGATCAGCCTGCCTTGGCTTCCCAAAGTTCTGGGATTACAGGCATGAGCCACCAGGCCCAGCCTTTTACATTTATTTATTTAACACTTATAATAACTCAAAAGATATTATTTTTACAATTTTATGATAACTCAATGACTGCAAACATGTTCATGATATAATGTTGAATAAAATAATAGGAAACATTATGTATGCTATGTTTCCAATTATGGAAAAGAGTGATTCATCACATCTACTCATCTGTGTGTCCACACTACACACACATACACAGTCACCACACACAGAACAACTGTCAAAATTATACACACTAAAATGACTATTGTGGCTGTCTCTAGTTTCTGGATTATGACGGCTTTTTAATTTCTTTCTTGGATTCTTCTGATTTTCTGCATCATCTACAATGACAAGAATTATTTTCAGAATTAGAAAACAGCTACTAGATTAATGTTTATGTAACTATTTAGAAAAATATCTACTTAAGATGACAGAGAAAGTAACTGGCAGGATTCGGCAATGTTTCTTAATGTAGTAGTTGAAGGGAGGGAGTTCACTTTTACCTAAAGCCCAGAATTTTGAGTTGTTTTTTGTCCTGTTATTTTTTTTTTCTAGGCAAGTTTCACTGCCATTGCTAGAGGGCAGGAGAAAGAATGGCCCATTTGTTTAGTGATGACAAATAGCAGCTTTGGTCCTTACCTGGGAGGCTGTGTTAACCTGGGCCTGCCTTTTGTGTGTGCCCATGGGTAGCAAGTAGGAATTCAATGTGGTAGCTGGAACCTGGCTGGGCTCCAATTTGGCGTGTGTCTAACATTGTTTGGGGAACACTTTGTGCCTGTTGAGGCGCAGTCCTCTCTCAGCGACTAGAGCTAAAAAAACAAAAGCTCCTGGTGCCAAGGCTACCGGCCTTCTCTATAAATCACTTATTCTTTCTTCCTGTCTCTTCAAGGGTAGTTTGACCTTAGCTCAGTGCTTGTAGAGGCACAACTCATCAATTTTTTACTGACACGTTAAAAGACCAAGTGGAAATGGCTTCCCTGATTCCTGAAACAGTGTCAGTCTTACATGTGAGTAGTTTTAGAACGACAGGTGACTAGTACCTCCAAGAATATGTGTGTGCACATGTACATGCTTGTGTGTATGTATTTACCACTCCGTGTACATTACCAGTAATCTAAATGTATATAAGAATTCATTTTTTTGTTTTTTTAGGAAATCAGAGTTTCAACAATAGCCAATTCAATCCTGTCTGTATCTCTGAATACCAGGACGAAATTCTGAAACAAAGAGAAAGAAGGATAATAGGACTTTTGTTTCTAATTTTTATTTTTAGTGGAGAAAGTCAGTGATTATATAGCTTTACTTATACACTTATAGAGGTAAAAATGAAGATCAGAGAATAAAAGAAGCACTCGAGGTCAGAGAGCTCATTCACTGCAGAATACACTAACACCTTAATCTCTTAAGTTTAACTGAGTACTCTTTACACCAAATTTTTCAGGGATGGTTATCTTGGTATCACGAAGCACTTGCACAATGTGATTATATAATCCATCATTATTATAATGATAACTTCCTTAGGAAAAATGACTGCAACCATTAAAGAGATTACCTTGTGGAGTAAGATTGCTGATGATTTTATTACTTTTGCTGTTATCCGAATTTTCTAAAATTTCTGTAGAAATATTTGTTACCTTAGTGACAATATACATTTTGGCATGTATATCAGCCTTCATTTTCTGAGTGTTCTGCTAGGTGCTTCACGTGGATCAGTTTTGTTACTTAAGTTTTATAAGCCATCTCAATAATAGGTTCTTGTAACTGTGTATTGAACATAACACAATGCAAAGGTAACATGGCCAAAAGGTTACTCTCAAAATGAACCCTTTCTACTCCCAGAATTCTTCTTGCAATGTCTGCTTGACTTCAAGTGCTATGTTCTCCTAGTAACAACAGGTGATTCTGGAGAGGGCTCAAACTTTAATGCTTTTCTAAGAAGCCACATGAAAATATGAAGAGGAAAGTTTCTATTCTGAATGGGTCTAGATTGCTCTCAGGTCACTGACCAGGAACATTTACCCCACAGAGTCAGCAGACAGGCAGCTGTTCTGGTTGTTTTTTAAATCTGTACAAATAAAGACTTAAAATGATCAATTATATCTGTGCCCATTAAATACTAAACATGAAAGTCTTCAAAATGAATAGTTGAAGCAGAGGAATTTGGTGGTACGTTTTATGTCTCCTTTTATTTATTAAGATGCCCCCACCCTTTTTGGCTTGCTGTCTAACACAGGACTCAAAGTTGCAATTTAAATAATAGACATCAACTATGCTTTGAGGGCTCACCCCCCCAGCTTGCACCCTGTGTTAATAACTAACCATGAAGACTAAGTATCACTCACACAGATCTTCAGAAATGACTGTCTCTGTTTCGTCCAGGACAGGAAGGAACACGACTCCCTGTGTTTGGCCCTGCTCCAGCTCATACTTTGCAATGATGACTTTTGTGTCCATCATTGGATGTGCCTTACATGTTTCTCATGAGTTAAAATCCCAAAACTCATCTTGAATGCCTTTCTGGAGCAGAATAAGATTTAAGAAACCTACAGGTAGGAGGCTTCTCTTGTAGAATTTGCAGCTCTGGGCTTCAGGATGCTCAAACCTGAATGCACATAGAAGTTGCCAGCGTGTCTGTTGGCCTGCTGCTTGTCTCCTATAGTTTTTGGGTCTAGAAAGAGATATGGCTGTAGTCATTGAAAAATCAAAAAAGCTGTCCAGAGACACGTGAGATAATTCGCTAAGCACTACACTCTGACCCTGTGTCTCCTCACTTTGGAGCCAGGTCAGTGAGTGTTGTCTCATGTACTCTTCTAGGAACTCAGAGTTATCCCCTGAGTGGGGAAGGCTGCTGACCATCGCTAGAATCTTCCCTGGACCTGCTCCCTGACAAATCCACATGCTCTCTGGATTTTGAGTGGCTTGCAAAACTCGATAAAACTCTACCTCTGCCCGCAAAGACTTCAAGTGTAATGTTGGAGTTAGCAGCCACTGTTATCATCACTGTCAGGAGTCAGAGGTGATAAGAGCTGTTTATGGTTCAGAACCAGATTTACGGATCCACAAAGTCTCTGGTGTAGCCTAGAAAAAGTAAGAGAATACTTCTCACTGTTGATATGCAGCCGAAATCTCCGGTCCTTTATTTACTGAGGAGGGTGGCTATTTTTGAATACTAACACCGTGACTCTGGCTTTGCTGTCTATTATGAGAGTTCCATTTTCTACCTGGGCCCAGGCACCTGATTATTGCTTGATCATCACCTAGGTTATTTCCTCTTTGACCTCCATAACAAAAAACCTTTATGTGGGTGGTTAGCATTTGGCTGTCTCTGGACCCTCTTTTTAGCCTACTACTCTTTTTCTATTGCATGTAAGTGGCTTATCCTTCATGTCTGCTTCTCTCGCATGGACATCCAAGTAACTATCTCTCTGTTTCACCCCTGGTGGAACAAGCATGAAAATTCATGTTTGTGATCTGTATTTGTAAGTCAGAGAGTAGCTTTGTTACCATCAAATGCTGTATTTTTATGATATTGACATTCTATAAACAGAATCATTCTTTGGAGCACAGATCAAAGAGAAAACAGAAAGCCACAACAGTTCCCAGTACTGTAATAACAAAACAAAATAAACAAGCAACACATACATTGGGAGTTTCATATAGTAGGGTACCTGTTCAGTATCAATGTGATATCATGAGTACATTTTTGTTGTTTCTATTTTGGTCATCAATTTTCTTACCTATAAAAAAGGCAATTGCACTCATTGTTCTCAGGAGTCTTTCTGAACACAACTCACCTAAAGCCCCCTTTTTAAAACACCAAACTGTATATTAACAGCCAACCTTAAGTGAGAAGATGGGCAGGAAAGCCGAGTGTGTAACTGTGGCTTGGAAGATGGGATAAGGAGCTGCCCCAAACTGTCCTGTGCTTCTTGTCTGTATCAGCTTCGGGTGAGTGCAGAAGAGACTGACTGTCTGTGAACACTCACATAGATGTTTTGACTACTTGGTGGTGAGCACACCTCCTTTAGGTAGGATAGGCTCTTTCTCTGAGTCACTGACCAGCCCTTGTTGCCTGTAATCATCAGAGGAATGAGAATATTATCCATGGAAAAACGGATTATTGTTTTTTCCCAGGATCACAAAGAGACTTGTAGATAGTCTTTTAATTCCATTTTTCTCAACCCAAGAAGATATCACACTTGTAATCCCTGACTGCAACACTGCTCAGATTGAATTGTCTTGAAAAGTGCCATCTAATTTTAGTAGCTAACCATGACTACTAGCGACATTTGTATGTGATTAGCCCTTCACTGATGTTTTGCCATCCATTATCTCACTTTATTCTCAGAATAGCACACCAAGGCAGGTGCAAGAGATATGATCATTTAATTGATAAGGAAACTGAGACAGAAGTAAAGGCACTTGTCTGAGTCACACAACTAAAATCTGGATTTTCTGACTCCAAATGATGATTTTTCTTCACAATCTCAAATATGGAGATATTTTATCTTCTTCCTGATGTCACAGTGCCATCTGTATTCAATAGCTATTGACCATATATTGTAAGTTCAGATATTATAGTGCATTAGTTGACTCTACTAGCACACGCAAAAGCAAGTATGTCATCCTGGCGTTCCTCTTTATAATACAAAGTCACTCAAGTGCATCTCTAATAAACGGAATGGTTTCTCGCGGTGGCTTTTGCTAGACTTTCCTAATACCATCCAGTCAGGGAAAAGGTACCCTGGGCAAGGACTAAACCTGAACTTCCATTGGAAACAAGCCTAAATCTTTGTGCACGTCCGCTATTGATTCCTAATTATCGCCAGGAGATGGCGCTGTGCATTAGTAAACATCCGGCTTACAAAAGTTCACGGTTTCCGGGAAAGAATCACTGGGGAAATGGTAAATGAGACAAATGTTTGTGAGAGAAAAAATATTGAACAGCTGATGCAGGACAAAGGCACATTTTTGGGATTTAGAAGATGGAGTGTAAAATTGTGACTTAACTTTTTAATAAGGCATGTAAAACAATTATTTCGCTGTTAATTTTTAGAATATTGCTGGTGAGTGAAATCAAACAGAAATTGTTCTATTCAACGCAATGGATAGGTGCTCAGTAATACAGGGGAATGTTTGCACTCTGTTGACATCAACCTAGCTCTAGAAATGTTAAATGATTATCCAGTTATTTCCCAATCCGAGAGTTCTTTCTTCTTTGTCCAAACTGCTTACTCCAAGCTGTTTCAGGTATGAAGGCAACCTTTGTCTCTTATGATCATCCTCTTTGTGGTTATTTTTATATGTAAAAAATTTTAGGCTCATAGCTTTTTTATGAATTTAAGAAAAAAAATTTGGTCTTTTTGTGTTACTGTTTCAATGAGAGTGAAGGGTTTTCACATTTTGCAGACTTAGAGCCCCTCGATTTCAGCAAGGTCTTGCAGTCTGAGGGTCTAGCAGTGTTGTAGTTTCAGTTTCAGATATACATCTAAGATTTTTTATTTTTGAGATCTCATAATCTTGCAGTATTTATTCGTAGGTTGTTACTTAAAAGAAAGTCCCGAACAAGTGGCCAAGGAATTTAAAAGAAAGTTAAAATGAGTCTAATTAAAGCTGAAATTACTGAAAATTCTGATAACATCAAAATTTTAGCGTTTTGGTGGCCCAAATATTTGGGGCCGAGCCAAAAGAAAAGACAACTACTTTGATTCCTAGTGATTGCATTCTAAGACCTGCCAGATAGATTAAAGTCGCTACATCTCTACAAACATTTCAAATTCTGCTTGAAGCAACAAACTGATCAGTCCTTTACTCTAGCTACCTAATAGAGGAAAACAGAGGAAAGTGGATCACTTTTTAGAGAAAAAGAAATAAATAAAGCTATATGTATATAAATACATGCAGTATATATATTTTATGCTTAATATATATAATATGTGTATATATTATATAGTATATATCGTATACTACATATATGCTATATATAATAGTATGTAGTATATACCATATATGCAGTGTAGTATATATACTACATGTACTATAATAATATAGTGTATATACTACATATATATAATATATATAATACAGTATGTTATATATAATATATACATATATAATATATATAATACAGTATGTTATATATAATACATATATAGTACATTATATATACTACATATATGTATTACTTTAGTCTTTCCTTTTATACACTATATTAGCATAAAAATGAGAATTATAAAACATGAATAAGTAGGAGAATATGACCTATGGCAAGGAAATATTCAGTAAATAAAAGACATTTAACAACAAAGTGTTTGAATTATTAGACAAGAACTTTGAAACAATCATATAAATATATTAAAGAATTTACAGGAAAGGACAGATATGATGAGAGAAAAAATAGGACATTTCAGGAGAAACTTGAAAGCAACTACAAAAAATAGAAAATCTAGAGCTAATAAATATAGTATCAGAAATAAAATTACTGAATGTCATTAAAAGCAGATTAGACATAACAGAAGAATGTATCATGAACTTTCTATTTGTTGAGTCAATAGAAATCATCCAATATAAAGCACCCAGAGAAAGAAAATATAGAAGAAAAGGGACAAAGTCTCAAAAGACTTCTGAGAAACTATAAATTAGTCAAGCATATGTATAAATGGAGAGTTGTAAGGACAGAAGAGCAGACACTGAACAAAGCAACATTTGAAGAAATAATGGATACAAGTTTTCAAATGTGATTCTTGAAAACACAATTTATAGATCCCAGAAGCTCCAAAGACAAACTCCAAAGGCAGTGAGTGCAACAAACAGAAAAAGCTATACTTAAGAATTTCCTAGGAAAGCTGCTGCAAACTAAATGTTAAAATAATACAGTCATGCATCACTTCACCATGGAGATACGTTCTGAGAGATGTGTTGTTAGGTGCTTTTGTTGTCATGCGGAACTCATAGAGTGTACTTACACAAACCTAGATGGTATGTCTACTATGCACCTAGGCTATATGGTATAGCCTATTGTTCCTAGGCTGCAAACCTGTACAGCATGTTACTGAACTGAATACTGTAGGCATTTGTAACATAATGGCAATTATTTGCATCTCTACACATATTTAAACATGTAAAAGATACAGTAAAATACAGTGTAAAAGGTTAAAACATGGTACACTATATAGGGCACTTGCCATGAATGGAGCTTGCAGAACTGGAAGTTGCTCTGGGTGAGTCAGTGAGTCAGTAGTAAGTAAATGTGAAAGCACAGGACATTACTGCACACAACTGTAGATTCATAAACACTGTACACTTAAGCCACACTAAATTTATTAAAAATGGTTTTCTTTTTTCAATAATAAATTAACCTGAGCTGACTATAGCTGTTTTACATTATACATTTTTTAGTTTTTTTTAACTCTTTTGTAATAACACTAAGTTTAAAAAACAAACACATTGTATAGCTATATATAAATATTTTCTTTCTTTATATCCTTACTCTTTGTTTGTTTCTACTTTTAAATTTTCTTTTTTAAAACTTTTTTTTTGTTCAAAACAAAAAATAAACACGTATATTAGTCTAGGCCCACACAGGGTCAGGATCATTATACCACTGTCGTCTGTCTCCACATCTTGTTACACCTGACAGTCTTTAAAGGCAATAACATGCACAAAGCTGTCATCTATGATAACGGTGTCTTCTTCTGGAATATCACCTGAAGAACCTGCCTGAAACTGTTTCACAGGTAACTCTGTCTATGTATCTCTATCTATCTATCTATCTATCTATCTATCTATCTATCTATCTATCTAATTAGAAGGACTACACTCTAAAGTAAAGATAAAAAGTATAGTATGTGTCAGGCGCTGTGGCTCATGCCTGTAATGCCAGCATTTTGGGAGGTAGAGGTGGGTGGATCACGAGGTCAGGAGATCAAGACTACACTGGCTAACAAGATGAAACCCTGTCTCTACTAAAAATACAAAACATTAGCCTGGCATGGTGGCATGCACCTGTAATCCCAGCTACTTGGGAGGCTGAGGCAGGAGAATCACTTGAACCTGGGAGATGGAGGTTGAAGTGAGCTGAGATCACAACACCGCACTCCAGCCTGGGTGACAGAGCGAGACTCCATTAAAAAGAAAAAAAAGCGTAGTATGATAAATACATAAACTACTACATCGTCACTTACTATCATTTTCAAGTGTTATGTAGTGTACAAAATTGTGTATGCGATATACCTGGAAGCAGAGTTGTTTTCTTTACCCTAGTGATCCACAGACACAGAAGCATAGTATTGTGCTATCATGTTAAAATGGCATGAGTTGGTCAGTAGGTGATAAAAAATTTTCAGTTCTATTGTAACCTTATGAAACCATCATTTTATATGTGGTTTGTTGTTGACAAAAACATTGTTATATGGCACATGACTGTATTTTAAAAGAAACTAGAGAAAAAGAGACATTTATATAGTAGAACAATAATAACAATGACAAAATCTCATTAGAAACAGTGGAGGTTAGAAGGCAATGACAAAAATATATAAAATGCTGAAAGAAAAAAGCTGTCAAACTCAATCTCTATGTACAGAAAAAAGAATTTTATAGATAAAGTTGAGGCATTTCACACAAAGAAAACCTGAGAGAGGCCGGGCACAGAGGCTCATGCCTGTAATCCCAGCACTTTGGGAGGCTGAGGTGGGTGGATCACGAGGTCAAGAGATTTAGACCATCCTGGCCAACATAGTGAAACCCTGTCTCTACTAAAAATACAAAAAGTAGCTGGGAGTGGTGGTGCACGCCTGTAGTCCCAGCTACTCGGGAGGCCTAGGCAGGAGAATCACTTGAACCTGGGAGGCAGAGGTTGCAGTGAGCCGAGATCATGCCACTGCACTCCAGCCTGGTGACAGAACGAGACTTTGTCTCAGAGAAAAAAAAAGAAAGAAAAGAAAACCTGAGAGAATATACTGCAGTAAGACTAACACAGGAACATAAAAGGAAATTCTTCAAGCTGAAGAAAAATTACATCAGATGAAAGCCCATTTCTGTAGAAATATATGAAAATAACCAGAAAGTGTACATATGTAGATAAATATAAAATATCTTTTAACTCTGTCTATCTAAATACACACTCACACACTTCTTATGATACCTGTGTTTATACAAAAGTTATTTAGGAGTCTATAACATATAGAATTGAAATACATGTTAACAACAGCACAAAAAATATGAGGGTCAATGAAATTATATTACCGTAGGGGTTTTAAAGTGTTTATGAAATAGTTTGACATGATTTGAGGGTAGCAGTGATGAGTTAAAATTTAGAAATATATACCAAAACAAGTCATGACTGACCATACAGAAGACTGGACATGAGGATCTGACATATTCAGAAACACTTTTTTAAAAAAGGGGAAATACTTTTTTAAAATCCAAGATGGTTAAGATGGTAAACTTAAAAAAATATACTTACATATAATTAAACTGGTTTAAATATTCAGTGTGAGAGGCAAAGATTGTCAAACCAAATATGGAATCAAGAATAATAATATGCTGCTTACAGAAATTACCTTTTAAATACAAATGCAGAGGCAGGTGAAAAGGAAAAGTATGAGAGATAATATACTATACATATTCAAACATTTTAAAAGGTGGCATTTCCATATTAATATCAACCAAAATAAATTTTAGAACAAGAAGTATTACCAAAATTAAGGAAGGGTATTTCATAGTGATGAAAGAATCAATTCATCAAGACAAAACTGGTAAAACTGAAGAGGAAAATAATTTGTTATCATAATTGAAGATTTGAACATCATTTTTAGTAATTGATAGAATAAGTCTAGAATTAATAGAGCAACAATTTTAATCAACTTAATCCTGCTGAAATGTATATGGAGCTTCATCAAATAATAGTAAAACACATTTATTTTACAGTTAGTCTAGTTATTTTAAAGTGAATACTTGTGCAGTGTAGACAGATAGCCTTCAAAGATGCACACATTCTAGTACCTTGAAACCGTGAATGTGTTATGTTACATGGCAAAGAGTTATTAATGTTGTTAATCATTGGAACTTAAAGTTGGGATATTATCCTCTATTACCTGAGTGGGCTCAAATGTGATCACAAATGTTCTTAAAAGTGAAAGAGGGAGACAGAAGATTTAGTGTCAGAAAAGGTGTGACAATAAAAGCAAGATTGAAGTGGTGTAGGGTAAGAACTTAACCTGCTCTTTCTGCCTTTGAAGGGAGAAGGGAGACATGAGCCAAGAAATGTGGGAGCCTCAAGGAATAGGAAAAAACAAGGTAATGGATATGCCCCTAGAACCTTCAGAAGGAACTCAGTCAGTTATCTTTTAGAGCTATGAAAAGTAAGGAAAAATACATTATGCATATCCTTTTATTTGTTTTATTTCTAGTACTCTTTGTTTTTGTGTCTATGTGAATATCAAATTTTCTGATTCTATATATCTTCTGTCTGAAGAATTTTCTTCAGCATTTCTTTTTTTTTTTTTTTTTTTTTTTTTTTTGAGACGGAGTCTTGCTCTGTCACCCAGGCTGGAGTGCAGTGGTCGCATCTCAGTTCACTGCAAGCTCCGCCTCCCCGGTTCACACCATTCTCCTGCCTCAGCCTCCCAAGTAGCTGGGACTACAGGCGCCCGCCACCTCGCCTGGCTAGTTTTTTGTATTTTTTAGTAGAGACGGGGTTTCACCGTGTTAGCCAGGATGGTCTCGATCTCCTGACCTTGTGATCCGCCCGCCTCGGCCTCCCAAAGTGCTGGGATGACAGGCTTGAGCCACCGTGCCCGGCCTCTTCAGCATTTCTTGACAGCATGCCAGGAATCTTGACAATCAATTATCTCAGTTTTGGTTTCACTGAATAGGTCTTTATCCATTTCAAAAGAAATTTGCTTAAAATATAGAATTCTGGGTTGATAATGATTTTCTTTCAGTGCTATTAAGATGACACTCCATTGTCTTCTGATTTGCGTAGCTTCTAATGGTAAGTCTACTGTAATTCTTGTCTTTGTTTCTCTCTATATAATGTGTCTTTCATTCTTTAGTTGTCTTAAAAATATTTTTTCTTTGGCTTTCAGAATTTTGTGTCTGGCCTGTTCAAGTTTATATGAGTTTGTGTGGTGGTTCTACTATTTTTGCAGATCAATTACATATATAGTTTGTTGCTGTTGGTTTTTGTTTTGTTTTGTCGTTGAGACAGGGTCTTGGTCTGTCACCCATGCTGGAGTGAAGTTGTGCAAACATAGCTTACTGTAACCTTGCACTCTTGGGCTCAACCAGTCCTCCTGCCTCATTCTTCCAGGTAGCTAGGACTACAGGTGCACACTACCGTACTTATTTAATTTTTAAAAACAATTTTTGTAGAGAGGGGGTTGAACTCCTGTCCTCAAACAATCCTCCCACATAGGCTTCTCAAAGTGCTGAGACTATAGGCATGAACCACCGTGCTCAGCTCAATTACATATATGGTAAAACTTTAGATATTTTCCACAAATTCTGAGAGGCTCCATCCTGATTTCTATTTAAACAAGTAAACAAAACCAAAAGGTTTTATTTTCCCTCTTTGCTTTTCAACTTGTGTTATTTCTGTTGACTTACCTTAAAGTTCATTGATTCTTTTTTTGACTATGTCAAGTTTACTGATAAGTCCATTGAAGAAATCCATTATGTCTGTTACTGTGTGTTTTACTTACAGCATTTCCATTTTATTCTTTCTTTTGTTTTCATCTATCTGCTGAAATTACGCATCGGATTCTGCATAGTGCAAACCTTTCTATTACAGGCTTCATTAGATTAATTATAGTTATTTTAATTTTTCTGTCTGATAGTTCCAATATCTGTGTAACACTTGAGTTTGGTTTTGTTGATTGCTTTGTTTTGTAACAGTGTGTTGTTCTTTCTTGTTTATTTGTACATCTCTTATTTTTGTTTTTAGGTTAGACATCTTTAGCAGAGCAGTAGAGACTGAATTAAGTTGTTTTTATGCCTGGAAATGGGCATGGTTCTCCACCTTTTCAGCTTTTGATTACTCAACCTAGTGAGAAGTAGATTTGCTTTTGGGTTTTTCAGTTGTTATGGCTACTCTTAGTGCAATACAGGCTTTAAATTCCTCTAGTGTTACTTTTCATTCAGAATGGAGATGAGTTTTCCAGAGGGTTTTCTTAATATCTGTTCTACTGTGAGTTTTGTCTTTTTTGTTTGTTTGGTCCTGTACTTCAGAGAATGCCTTCATTCATGCTGTTTCCCTCCCTCAATAGTAGACAGCAGTTACTTGTTATCCAACTCTTATTAGCCTGGTTCAGAGGAGGTTTGAAAATGTTCTCTGTTTTTAATTTCCCTTAGTCTTAGATAGGCACTGTGTTCCTGGGTCTTATTAGAGGTGCTATCTTCTCAGTGGTTGTACTGCATTATAAATCGTAAGTTTGACCTCACTAAGTATTTATGACCTTCTCTCAGTGAGAAATCGATTTATTTATTGTGCCATTATCCAGCTACAACAAGTTTCCACCAATGTCTTAAGCTTAACAAAATATATTATCTTTTTATCAGTGGTGCAAGTATTTTGTTCTACAGGAGATTTACAGGAGAAGAATCTAGGTGGACTTTGTGCTTTCCCTGCAGCAGCTGCAATCACCCTTCCCCATATCTGCATCATATGGATTGACTGCTCATATACCTTGCCCTGCTCCAGTCTTTCTTGCTGAGCACCCACTTAGGTCTGTGGACAAGAGCCTGTGAGTCAATATTAAATTTCTTCACAGGTTTTATTTTTTTATTTTTTGCTACCTCACACTCAGCCTTTAGCAAGTTTATGTTAACAAATTTAGCCAAATTTTTCTCACCACGGCCAGGAAGATTCTGCCTCAGGTAATCTCTGATGCTGCTTATCTTTTCTTAGATTTTTGGTTAGTTGTTTGTCCTAACACATGGACTGTCTGATGCGTTTAAGTAAAGCTGGGAATTTGAAAATTGGACCCACTTTGCTATTCTTGTGCGTGTAAGAGTAATACCCTTTTAAGCTTTTTGCTTCCCTAGAAGAAGCTGGGATTTCTTATATATTTACTTAAAGTGCACATGCAGCATCTATCAACATTGATGATAAGCCGGGTCGTAAAACAAATCTTACTAAATTTGAAAAGATTGAAATCATATAGAATATGTTCTTTGATCACAACAGAACTAAGTTATGAACGAATAATAACAAAATATCTATAAAAGCATCCCATACTTAGAAATTTAACAACAAAACAACTCACTACCACCACCAATAAAAACACACACAAATAAACGAAACAATAATTTAAATCAAACCATGATAAAAATTTAACACATCAATATTTATAAGGTGCACATAAAGAATGTCAAAGGAAAGTTTATAGCATGAAATACCTATATTAGAAAGTAAAAAGTATTAAAGCCATGAAATAAGATTGCAACTTAGGTATGTAAAAGTAAGAGTAAATTTATCCGCTTGATCCTGCTAGTAAAAAAATAGAATAAATTTTAAAATAAAATTTCAAAAGAGTAAAAGAACACCAATCAATAAAAAAATTAATTAAAAAAGCTGAATTAAAAAAATTAGTAATATTGATAAATATCTAGAAAGACTGCTCAAGGGGAAAAAAAATATTTACTACTAATAAAGAAATGAAAATAAGACATAGCTACAGATCATATAGATATTGAAAATATAAAAATATTATGAAACATTTACATGTATAAATTTTACAACTTGGAAGCAATAACAGATTTTCTGAGAAACACAATTTACCCAATCTGACATTATTAGTTTTCTAATCCTGTATTAAAAAATATCCACCAGTGCACAGGCTTAGAATGACATTATCTAACATGTCTGTAGATCACCAGTCTATGCATACCTCAGCTAGGTTCTCTGCTCATGGTCTCACAAGGCTGAAACCAAGGTGTTACCTAGCCTGTGTTCTTATCTGATGCTCCGAGTCCTCTTCCAATTCTTCCAGTTCTGGTAGAATTGAAGATATTAGGTCCTTGAGGTCATTCAGTATTCCCTGAATCTCTACAATATGAAAATTTGCATTTTTAGAAGGCAGAGAAGAGGTTAATCTTTCTGTCTCAGGGGTGGCAGAGATAGAAGAGATGGATGAGGTGGAATTAAAAGCAGGCACACTTGGCATAACATTTATTTTGAAAAAAATCCATGTTCGAGTGGACCTCCACAGTTCAAATCCATGTTGCTTGAGGGTCAACCGTATTATAAATATTTATATGCTAACAAATTGAATCTAAAAGAAATGGATAAATTCCTGGATAAATGCAATCTGACAAGATTAAATCACAAAAAGATAGACAATCTGAACAGATCAATAACAAGTAAGGAGACTGAATCAATAATCAATAATCTTCAATCAAAGAAAAGCCCAGTACCTGATGGCTTTACTTCTGAATTCCGCCCCCCCAATTTAAAGAATAATGAAGAAGAATAATGAATATCAACTTTTCCCAAACTCTTGCAAAAAAATGGAAGTGCAGAGAAAACTTCTGAACTCATTTTACAAGGCTAGCATTATCTTGATATGAGAACCAGTAAAAGACATGACAAAAAAAGAAAACTATTAAATAGTAGCCAGTATTCCTAATTAGAGGCACAAGACTCTTCAAGAAAATATTAGGAAACCAAATCAACACTGCCCTTTGAACAGAAAAAGAAAAAATATACATAACTTTTGTTGCCTTTTTCCATGTTGCTCTCCCCTTTTCTTTATGGTTTTGTGATAACATGTTATGTGTTAAGTTTCTGTGCATGTGGAATAAAAAGACACTCACCTAAGATTTAGGAGACCTGGATTCTCTCATCCCCACTACCTTTCTGCGTAATGATGGTCTTCCCTTTTTTAAAGATGGAATCTGACCAGATAGACATATATTCTCACATAATCTTTTGCTACCGTAGTTGGTTTCAAATTCAGGCTAGGTTGTTAGTATATTAAGGTTTAGCATATAAGCCACCCACATACTGTGGGGTCATATGTGCTGCTTGAATGTATATAAAATAAGCACAAACAAAAATCAAATCAAATGGATGATTTCTGTGATGATAAATGTACTGGTTAAACTTCAGATGCCATCATGTCATTATATATTTCCCTATCATTCATGTACAGATAATATTTTTAATCTATGAACTCCAGTAGGTGTTTGACATATTCAATAAGTTTGGTAAAGCAAACAGACTTAGAAGTAGATAATCCTGAGACATGTTTCATATTAGTAGTAACAAAAAAAGAGGGACAAATGTGGTGGCTCATGCCTGTTATTCTAGCATCTGAGGCAGAAGGATTGCTGTGCCCAGGTGTTCAAGACCAGTCTGGATAACATAGCGAGACTCTGTCTCTACAAAAAACTAACATATATACATAGCAGAGTGTGGTGGCACATGCCTGTAGTTGCAACTACTCAGGAAATCCCTTGAGCCAGAGAGGATGAGGCTGTAGTGAACTGTGATTGTGCCACTGCCCTCCAGCTTTTGTGACAGAGTGAGACCCTATCAAAAACAAACGGACAAAACAAAACACACAGAGAAAGAGGCTTGGAGCAGTAGGCAACATTAAAAGTAAAAATTAGCAAGTGAATCAAATATGAATGAAATATGGCATTAGAATAATGAGGGAAAAACCGAACGATCAATTTTCCACATCAAAGCAAGCATAGGGTGTAAAAATACGTTTAGTCCCAGCATTCTAAACGTAGCTGCTTCCTGAGGCCTACTACACTCTGCCGTTCTGTATTTCCAAGATTCTTTTCCGTATGTTCACTTTCCTTTTCCATCAAGTCATGTTTGTGGGTTACTGGAAGAGCCTGTGTGATTCAGCCTATGGAGAGAAGTTAGAGTGCAGATCCTGCAGTCAGATTTTCTGAATTCAAATATTGAATCCACCCTTTCCTAACTGTGAACTCTTGGGCAATTCACTTGTCTCTCTGGGTCCTACTTTCTCATCTGTAAAAGGGCAGGATAGTAGTGATGACTTCCTTGTGTGATTTTGCAATTACATTCATTAACATATGGTAAGCTTTTGGACCCGTGACTCACCTATGGTAAAACAGTCAATCAAGAGTTGCTGTTACTATTTTAGTTCAATTTGTAACTGCTAAAGATAGATATTTTATGCAGTTCTGTCTGCTTCTCTTCCTTCCTTTCCTTTTTTCCCCTTTCCTTTTCTTTTTTCCACTTTCCTTTCCTTTCCTTTCCTCTCCTCTTTCTCCTTCCCTCCTTCCCTCCCTCCCTCCCTCCCTTCCTTCCTTCCTTCTTTCCTTCCTTCCTTCCTTCCTTCTTTCTCTTTTCCTTGTGTCTTCATCACCTCTGTCTGTATCACCTTATGGTCTTCGGTGTGTCTTAGGAGACCTTCACTTAGTTACCAAATGCTTTGGGCACATCCTTCTTGGTCAAGAAGGCCACGTACCAGTCAGCTTGCTGAGCCTCTCTAGTGTCCAGGCTATGCTCATTGTAAGCTCCCTCAAACTGCAGAGAATGCCAGACACGGATTTCATTAATCCTACCATCAGTAGGTCTAAATTCATTGCAACTAATACAATACTTGTTTCTCTAACCATGCCAACATTTTCTTGACATCGGGTATGACCTCCTGTTATTTCTCAACAAAAGCTGGCAAGCACAACCTGGCTGGGGAAGTAAAACAGCCCAGCAGGCCACAAACTGCTGCTGAGTGCATCCATGCTTAAATGAACAGCACATTCCAAAGAGATCCAGAGAAGCTCAACTCAGAAGAAAAAATAAAAGAATGCAGAATCCCTTACAAGAGAGAGTAATCCTCTAGGCCACTAGACTTCCATGTTTATATTTTCTACATTGAAAACCAGAATGACTTCTACTAAAAAATCCTGGACCATTCCTGTTGTACTACCATGCTTTGAAATGCCATTCTCACCTTTCCCTATCAGAATTTACCCTCACAAAAGGAATCACAAATGTCCTCTTGATGGAACAAGTCTCTAAAATCTTTGAAGTCTCTGCCAGCAACACCAAAAGACGAAGCAGCATGCCGTATGTGTAAGTAGGTTTACACAAGTTACAGCTTAGCTTGAACTCAAATCGTACTGAGAAGACTGCTACATAGGATTAGGTTGGTGCAGAAGTAATTGCAATTTTTGCAATTAAAAGTAATATGCAAAGAAAGGTGGTTTGCTTAATTTCAAACACTTTAACTTCTCCTTTATGATTTCTATGAAAACTGGGTATTTTAAACCAATTTTTATGATCTATATCAAACTTTTCTATGAGCACAAGGTGAGGTTTTTGTTTGCTTCTAAAACATCAGATTTTCCTTGAAGTCTTCTCTGACAGAATGATGCAAGGAATGTTCATGGAAAGAAAGACCATTGACACGAACACTTTAGATGTCCCACAGTCTTTTAAGGAGTAACTGTTGAACAGTACTCTTTCTAATCACTATCATAAGACCGAGGGAGGAAGATGAAGGATTTCTGGCTGGGCATGGTGGCTCACGCCTGTAATCCCAGCACTTTGGGAGGCCGAGACGGGCGGATCACGAGGTCAGGAGATCGAGACCATCCTGGCCTACACGGTGAAACCCCGTCTCTACTAAAATACAAAAAACTAGCCGGGCGAGATGGCGGGCGCCTGTAGTCCCAACTACTCGGGAGGCTGAGGCAGGAGAAGGGCGTGAACCTGGGAGGCGGAGCTTGCAGTGAGCCGAGCTTGGGTCACTGCACTCCAACCTGAGCCACAGAGCGAGACTGTCTGAAAAAAAAAAAGAAGAATTTCCCTGCTCTCAAGGAACTCACACTCTAGTGAAAGTGATAGACGTTAAACAAATTGATAACTATATAATGTAGGAATTGCTGTTAAAATGTTTAAGGTTTTGTGGGAGAGAAAAACGTGAGAATCTAGTATAATTTGAGTGACATAAAAGAAAGACAAGGAATTTAAGAGGAAAAGGTCGTGTTCAGTTGCAATCTATAAAAAAAGTAAGTCTAAAAACTAAAACTGCCATGTGGCATTATTAATACATTTATGTATGAGTATGACATCCACATATTTCTCTTTTTTTTTTTTTGAGACGGAGTCTCGCTCTGTTGCCCAGGCTGGAGTGCAGTGGCACGATCTCGGCTCACTGCAAGTTCTGTCTCCTGGGTTCACGCCATTCTCCTGCCTCAGCCTCCCGAGCAGCTGGGACTACAGGCGCCCGCCACCACACCCAGTGAATTTTTTGTATTTTTAGTAGAGACAGGATTTCACCATGTTAGCCAGGGTGGTCTCAATCTCGTGACCTTGTGGTCTACCAGCTAGCTTAGGAGGGGATGAGGAAAAATAGCTAATGGGTACCAGGCTTAATATCTGGATGATGAAATAATTCACACCACGAATTCCTGCAACACATGTCTACCTAGGTAACAAACCTGTACATGTGCCCCTGAATGTAAAATAAAAGTTTTTGTTTTTTTTTTTTGTTTTGCAAGAAAGGGACTATCGGGACTGCTGGCCTGGCCCTCCGGAGTCTCTGCAGCCACTTTCTAGCTCCCGGCGACCCGCCGGGAGACGCCAGGTGCCAGCGGATGCGGCTCCGAGCGGTGGCGCAGTGCAGGGCGCTGTATCAATCGCTTCCCTCCAGGGACTCGCCGGTGTCTGGGGACCGCGGGCTGTGCAGCTGCGCTAGGCCTGCGGGGCCGCCGCCGACGCGGAGGCAGGAGACGCGCGCGTGGTCCAGAGCCGCCCTCGACCTGGGCCGTGGCCAGGTCCTGGCCCGGGTACGGTGACGACGGCGGGACCGCGAGGCGCGGACACCGAGGCCGCGAGCGGTTGCCCCTCTCTTTTTCGCGCCCTCCGTCCTGCAGCCCTCCCTCTAACTCCGTCTGCCCGTCACCGATTGAAGTGGCGCCCGAAAATAATTGGATGGTATGGGTACAATCATTAAACCTTGTTGGGTGTGGTACAGCGTAAGTGGTTATGGTTTTGTTTTTTTTAGAGACCTACTGATATGTTGACAGGTAGAGTGATCTAGGCTGTCCAGGAGTGCTAAACCACGACCGATGAAAACTGGGGGAGAGGATAAACAAGCTGGCAGGACGTTTTTCATCGTTGATGGCGGCGTGATGCAAGCACATGCGCTCTATCATACAGTCTCTTTCACTTGATGGTATCTGAAATTTTTCCAGATAAAAAGTTTACGAGGAAGTAAACCAAAAAAAAAAAAAAAAAAAAAAAGAGGATGTAGTTTAATGTGTTTAGATTTAGTTTTCTGAAGGATCAGAGGAACTTCTTGCTGTTTACTGAGCTACCAAAGGATAACTGCTGACTATTCTCCTCAAGTCTACAGAGGCCAAGGTGTTATTTTAAATTCTAATCTCTCCTGGTATTCTTCACTGCATTTAGCATAGACTTCAGCATAGAGTAGGTATTAACAAATAGCTGAATGATAGTAGGACCGGTTACAAATGCTTGCACAAAGCTAGGAAAATAAGTTTAAAAATAAGAAGTGACATAAGTTGGCTCAGATGAAAAAGGATTAATTCATGAGCTGATGATCAGGCTTGAAAAGGAACTTTTCTTGAAAACTGATTCCTGGATCTGAACATTTACATTTTCCTGCATTCTGTAGCCAGAGAAGGAAAATTTGGGTATCTGTCCCTTGTTCCTTTTGTGAATACAGAACACTCACAGAGGTCTGTCATGAGTATTAATATAGGGGAAGTTAAGGTTTCGTTAAAATATGATGTTTATAATAAAATGTTGTCACTAAAGGATAATGGATTTAACCACATAGAATACTATGAGTCATAAGGCATATTCATAAGCATGATAAAAATGATAAATAATGATACCGTTACAACCTGCATCTGGAAAACTAGGTCTGTAGCTGTGCACTTCGGTCAAATAACTTAATTTTCAAAGTTGAAGCTTGTTCATCACTAATTGAAACTTCTAACATTTGAATTGTTTTTATACATCACCTTTTACATGCAGTTCCTCACTTAATTCTTGCAGCAATGCTTATGACAGATTTTTACGAACCTCATTTATCGATAGAGAAAATGAAGACTCCGACTATTTACTTGTTCAAGTTCATCTAAACAGAAAAAATGACAAAGACAGCACTCAAATTTTTATCTTCTGATTCTAAATTTCATTCACAATCCCAGTATATCATACATCTTCTGAATATCAGTTATACTGAATATATTTGAAAGTATTTGCTAAATGGTGATATGTTGTATACATAAGAGGGACTATGTAATCACTGAAAATCCATTTCATAATTAATTAATCTATTGATTTTTCCTTTAGCAGTCCTTTGCTAAATGCCACTAAATGTTTTCATCACTAACCAAGGTGCTAGAGGAATATGAGGAACTACTTACAAGTGCCTACTTATTTCACTGTTACATTTGATTGCACCCATTCGAATAAAAGTAGATCACTGTACACCAGTGTGCACTGACCTGGTTAATATACATGTAAATGACAGCTTTTTCAATGGAGTCATTTAAAGATAAGCAGCAAATATTTATATTCCTTTAAAGTATTGTTCCAAAAACGGCAGCAACAATTCACAAAAATAAGGCAGTTATTTGAGTTTAAAGCTTTGTTTTACTACCTGGACTGCATATAACTATAAGTTCACTCTTTGATGTATTTGCAATACTACAGAGTCTATTGAAGAACTCCAAGGGAAGGTGTTTGTTTGCATATGGGCAGTAAAACTTCTCTGTCCAATAAAATCTGACACAGAGCTTTTAAGTAACAAGCACACTGTTGATTAGGTTGGTTTGATTTTCTAATGATTACCAGCCCTGTATTTGGACTAAACTCTAAAGTGTATTTAATGGTTAAAAATGATCTGAATTAGCTGTCTATGTTGAAATTAAACAGGATTATTTTACAATCGAGGTAATAGTCTCAGAAAAGAAATATTTAATTATTTAGTATCAGATGTAAAGTGGTTACTTCTAGCTCTTTGCTTATACACTTTGCTTGCCAGCCTAATTTATTAAGCACTTTCACAGATATTTTTCCATAAAAGTACATTACATGCCTATTTAGATAGATTAAATTACATAAAACTGAGAATATTAGACCATATTTGTCTTATATAAATTTTAAATGGTTCAACTTGATAGATAATCCTGCTAATGGGAGATCTGAAATGCACTCTTCCCTTTTCTACCTTTAATTAAATCAGCGTTCCCATATTTTCAGGTGTCCTTATCAAACTTTTAAATGAACTCATCCTTCTAACCAATTCATGCAACAAAAAATATTTTTTGAAGGGGGATTGTGCTGAGATGACAACATCAATTTCCTATAAATGTAGTAATGGGTAATGATATAGAAGACTCTGCCCTACATGACTAAGTATAATAGATAAAAATTCCAAATTATAAAAGACAAAGATACATTCAAATAGTTACTTAGGTTTCATTAAAATACAGTATTTTGGTCAGATTATCAGCAGTATTGTGAACCCCCAAAGACCCTGACAGTCAAAAAAATAAGCTTAGAGATACTTAGAAGATATTATTAATCAGTAGTATTGAGTTTAGTATTTGCCTTTTTAATGTCTTGTCATATTTAATTTTATTTATTTCATTTTCAAAAGCTATGTTGAAGTTGGCAAAATTGCTCATCTCTGCAATGATTAATTTCCTCCCATGACTATATTATTAATATTTTGTGAGGCTCTAGCTTGGCCTAAGTAAGTTAGATCCCAAAGAATTCCAATCTTGATAGAGCAATTTTTCTGCCCTTCTCTGCCGATCTTATTTCTGGCAGCATGGAGCTATTTCATCTTAGATGCTAAGGCTTGGTACAATGGGTAATGTTCATGAACTAAAATGGAAATCAATGGACCAGGGCTGGAAAAGATGATCCATGACCAGACTGTTCTGACCTTCCAGAGTACTGTCTGCTGACCTACTTGGCAAGTTGAATTAACTATTCTCATTCATGCATAGCTGCGATCACTTAAACATTAAAGGGTTGGAACTCATTTCCTTCTCATTTTTTGACCTGAGTCAAAACTCTGTTGTTATTCCTTGAATATGTGGGATGAGGGAATGAGGGAGGATATGTGGGTAAATACATCAGTGTAAATTGGTGTGTGTATACATATGCATGCCCGAAGTTGTGTGCATTTTAAGTGATGATTTATTTCATTTTATTTTATTTTAATTTTTTAGACAAAGTCTCATCACTCTTGTCCCCCAGGTTGGAGTGCGATGGCGTGATCTCGGCTCACTGGAACCTCCACCTCCTGGGTTCAAGCCATTCTCCTGCCTCAGCCTCCCATGTAGCTGGGATTACAGGTGCCTGCCACCACGCCCGGATAATTTTTGTATCTTTAGTAGAGACGGAGTTTCACCGTGTTGGCCAGGCTGGTCTCAAACTCCTGACCTCAGATGATCTGCCAGCCTTGGCCTCCCCAGAGTGCTGGGATTACAGGCATGAGCCACCGCGCCGGGCCAAGTGGTGATCTATTTTTAAAATGGGGCCCAGTTCTATGTTTCTTTTTTCCACATTCTATAAGGACATATGAAAATGGGGAATATCAGCTTAACCTGCACACATTAAGTCTTAACAAATATTTAGCTCTTGCATATCCTCTTTCTATGCCTTGGATGCCTTGTATCTACTCTTAAAATATTTTTAAGGCGCTGGAGTGGGAAAGACTGGAGAGAGAAAGGACGGAAAGAGGAAGGTTGGAGAGAGAGAGGTTAGAAAGGGAAATGCTGGAGAGGGAGCGACTGGAACAAGAACAGCTGGAGAGAGAGAGACAGAACGGGAACAGCAGGAACTCCTGAATCGGACGGGCAAGAAAGACAAGAAAGAGAGAGGCTGGAGAGACTGAAACGGGAGAGGCAAGAAAGGGAGTGACACTAACAGTTAGAAAGGGAACAGCTGGAATGGGAGAGAGAGCGCAGAATATCAAATGCTGCTTCCCCTGCCTCTGTTGAGACTCCTCTAAATTCTGTGCTGGGAGACTCTTCTGCTTTTGACCCAGGCTTGCAGGCAGTCTCCCAGCTGGCTGAGACTCCAGCCCAACAGGGCATTGTCTTGGGACCACCTGTACCTCCACCTCCTCCACCACTCCTACCAAGGCCTGCACAGGCTTCAGTAGCACTCCCTCCTGGCCCAGGACTCCCTCCACCTCCTCCACTCCCATCCATTGAGCCTCCACCGCCCCCTCTTCCCTCTCCTCTCCCTAATCAAGTACCTCTTTCTCCTCTACCGCCTCCTGGCCTCCTGTCCCACTCCTCCCTGTATCTGGATTCTTTTGGGGATCCATGTCAGAAGACAATTGCCCCTTAACTGGACCTGCAGCTGCAATTAAGGAAGAAAAACTTAGGAAAGTGTCATGGATGCCTCTTTCCCAAGCGGAGGGAATGCTATTGGTGTGAACTTGACCTCATCTAAAACAGATAGAGCCCGTGGAAATGGACCCCTTCCTTTACGGGGTAGTGGTTTAATGAAATAAATGAGTGCCCTACTTCCAGGAGGAGAAGAATTGCTGAAAACAGATCACCAGTAGAAACAGAACAAAAAGAGGACAAAGCTGAAGATTCCAAGCTTGTAACTTCTAAGGCCTCTTGAACAAGTGCAACTGAACCAACAAGGAAACCTTGGGAAAGAACAAATACAATGAATGGCAGCAAGTCACATGTTATCTCCAGACCAAAATCCACACCCTTATTACAGCCCAGTGCCAGTGGAGTCCAGAAGGAAGGACTTGACTACCACAGGTTGAAGCAGGACATTTTAGAGGAAATGAGAAAGGTATGAACAAAGCTAAAAGAAGAGTTCCCTGATGCAATCAGGCAGACACTGAGCAAGTCAAATACTGCATAGAGAAACAGACGAAGGTGAGATAGGACTTTAATCTGGAGAAAAAAAATCCTATAAACAACAACTGTTCATAACAGCAAACCTTTACATTTTATGAGCTGTAAGAAGAAAATGGAGACAAACAGAAGGAGGGAAAAATCAACCTACTCTGAAAGCCTTCAGACATGATGACTCAGGCGATAAGCTCTTTCCCTCTGAGTTGGCTGTTTTTTTCTGGCCTTTACAACAGAATGGAAGAGAATCTTATGAGAGTTCCTGTAACAGTTATGCAGAATATACTGAAACCCATCAGGCAAGATCACAGCACATTGAAATATTTTCATGTCAAGATAAAATAGCACATTTTCCACAATTCATTGCTTAAATAAAGAGGAGGAAGGCTTAGGAAGTTTTTTGCAGAGAGTGCTGATAAATAATTGAGCACGTTTGCTATTGTATTGTAATGTTTCTCTCAGGTTTGCTCTTCCTATCGTGTCTGATATTCCGTGAATAATTGAGATCAGCCCTATGTAAGTTCAGATCATAATATGTGGAACAAATGGAATTGTAAGTGCTTTCAAAGGATAATGTTTAGAAGAAAGTGCCATAAATTTGTTCAGCTTGAGGGATTTTAGAACAATGGGAAGTCTCTTGAGTTAGCCTTCATGCAATTTTGTAGATTAAAACATAAAATTTGTCCAGAATTTAAAGATTTAGACGCCTTCCTAAATTCTTACAATGCTTTACCACATCTAAAAGCTTCTACATAACACACACCAGTGGTTAAATGTAAACACTATATTGCAGACTTACTGTAGGTTTTCTACCTTTTAGATTTATGCATGTGGGCATTTTATAATGTAATTACAATCACCACGAAGTGAGCTTTTTAAATTGCAGACAGTAATGCATGTGATACTAATATGTAATGGCCTTTTCAAGGCCTAGTTCCAGAGAAAACACTTTGTAGAGTATAGCGGGGTGGGAGGAAGTGGAGAAATAATTTTTTATTTGAAGTTGATTTCTGCGCTATCTTTTTCTCAATTACTTGCATGAATAATAATGAGGAATATTTTGTGACTTTAATTGGCTAACATGTTACAAAACCAAGTACTTAATCTTTTACTTCATGTCTTCAGCTATTTGTATTTTATTTATTTATTTTATTTTATTTTATTTTTGAGACGGAGTCTCGCTCTGTCACCCAGGCTGGAGTGCAGTGGCGCGACCTCGGCTCACTGCAACCTCCACCTCCTGGGTTCACGCCTTTCTCCAGCCTCAATTTCAATGGTCTGAAACACGATTTTGAGCTTCACATAATATCTTACTGTGGAACTCAAAGGTTTAATCACTGAATTTGGCAGTTATTCCCTAGGTGCCCCTGCTGCTACACAGGTGTTTAGACACGGGTTCCTGAATGAAGCTGCTTTTGAATTCTGTTACGTTGAAATATAAGAAATAACAATGAAGGCAGCAATTAAGGCCACAGAAATCATTCGGTAAAGGAAAAACCGATGAGGAGTTCTGCAGTTTTCTTTTAATAAGTAAAGTGAGACTTGGGTTATGGGAAGAAGGAATTGGGCACTCTACCTGTCGCCGTGTGTGCACTCGTGCGCGTGCTGTCCATACGGCAGTCACTCCCTTTTCTTTCCTGTGAAACTGGTAAGGTTAAAATAGGGGAGAAATCCTATACGCTGCCATGACACCTTTTTGGAAAATGTAATAAATCACACTCTCCAGCCAGGTGGGGTGGCTCACGCCTGTAACCCCTGCACTTTGGGAGGCCAAGACAGGCGGATCATGTGGTCAGGAGAGCGAGAACATCCTGGCTGACATGGTGAAACCCCGTCTCTACTAAAAAAAAAAAAAAAAAAAAAAAAAAAATTAGCCAGGCATGGTGGCAGGCGCCTGTAGTCCCAGCTACCCAGGAGGTTGAGGCAGGAGAATGGTGTGAACCCGGGAGGCGGAGCTTGCAGTGAGCTGAGATCATTCCACTGCCCTCCAGCCTGGGCAACACAGTGAGACTCTGTCTCAATAATAATAATAATAATAATAATAATAATAATAATAATAAATCAAACTCTCCATGCTCTCCATCTTGATTTATGCTTGAGTTATGTGCCATATTTGCTTTGAACTCTGATTATCAGAAGTTTTACTAAAATTTTGAAGAAATGGTTCATTTTCATCTGCTTTCTAGATTTGTACATCTCAGTTCATCAAGTAAAGCTTGTTGATAGTGCAGTTTTCTAAATGCTGCAGTTTTGCAGACATTACCACTACAAAGAAGTTTGGATAAGGTATTTTTTTTCTCTGTTGAAATAGCTCCTGTTTCTGTAGAAATTTCATCTTTAAATCAAACTGTGATGGATGAGCTATTATAATTCAAGTAAATATTTCTTTTTTTTTCTATCAGATATTCATTGTCATGCAGTAGTAGTAAAAACATCAAAGATGCAGCAAGCTTATGAAGTACTACTTTCTAAAAGAAATAGGAGGCATTTTCATCTTTATTATTGTACTTTCAGTTATGCAAACATTTTGCTAATATAAACAGTTATGTCCCGTATAAATTTGGTCTTTTGATTTTGTTGGGTAAATTACATAGTAGGTACAGCACTGGGTACAAGTGGTCCAAACTAAGATAAGAGACCAAAATAAAATTCTAAATCTTAAAAGAAACTGGGTTTGTGCACAAACATTTTGTGCCTTGATCTAATATTAACATGACGTCTGTGTAAAATGACAAAAAGAACCAGTGATGAATCACGCTATATTTTCCATCATTCCAGATTGCTAATTGTGTTCTTTCCAAGAAGTCTGAATGAATTACTGTATACATTTGCCATCATGTATACATGACAGTTGTTTCACTGTTAGAGATTTCAGGAATTAAAATGGGAAACAGAAGCTTAAGTTATTTTCCTTATCAAAACTGTGTTCCTTGGAACCACAGTATTATGATGATTTTTGTGCCCTTGTACATTGGATGGTATAAGCTGTGTATAGTTTAGGGGATCCTTCCTAATTACAGGAAGGTATTGCTTTCCTCATCACTGTGATCTGACCTGTGACAAATCTGTACTATCCACTATGTACATGGCTCACAAGTCAATTACAAACAAACTGAATGGTGCTGGTGCTGAAATCTTAGTGCTGGTGCTAAAATCTCTTCAGAATAGTCGTCATGATTTAAAAGTTGGTTTAACAACTTGAAGGACCATTGAAGGGCATGATTGTGTTTTGAAATGTGAGGATATGAGATTTGGGAGGGGTCAGGGGCAGAATGATATGGTTTGGCTCTGTGTCCCCACCCAAATCTCGCCTTGAATTATAATTCCCATAATCCCCATGTGTCAAGGGCAGGACCAGGTGGAGGCAATTGAATCATTGAGACGATTTCTCCCATCCTGTTCTAGTGATAATGAGTGAGTCTCACAAGATCTGATGGTTTTATAAGGTGTGTCATTTCCCCTGCTGGTACTCATTCTCTCTCCTGCTGCCCTGAGAAGAGGTGTCTTCTGCCATGATTATAAGTTTCCTGAGGCACCCTCAGTCATGCAGAACTGTGAGTTGATTAAACCTCTTTTCTTTGTAAATTATCAGTCTTGGGTATTTCATTTAGCAGTGTGAGAACAAACTGATACAAGGGGGAATAGAAGTCTCTGTAATTTATTAACACCCAATTTTTCAATTTTATTTACTATTTATTTATTTAATCCACCCTAAATTTCTTCCTGTATTATTTTGACCTCACTATTTTCTTTCATCTCAAATGTTTTTCTAGGCTCCATTATTCAAAATGTTAAGAATCTTTCAAGAATCTCCAGATCAATTGCTACATTTTAAGTCTTCATATTTTTCTAATAAGTACCTCACTCATGCTGAAAGTAAGCCCTTTCCACATTAAATCTTCATGCTTCTATTCTTTAATTCTCTTCTGGAATGTATCTTTTAAAAACATATATATTATGCACATTTGTAGTTGTCTTATCCTCAATACTCATTTTTTTGTTCTTTTTCCCAGCTATGTAGCCTTGTACATGGTAGTTACTAAGTAACTTTTACTGTGTGGGTGAGATACAAATGGATGTTGACAATATATTAGTTGAATGACCAGCCATGGAGCTGATTTGTGTTCCTTAAGATATGTGTGTCAAATACATTTAATTACAGATGGTAAGCAGAGCAAATATGAGGAGAGATATTAGGGATAGAAAATATTTCAATATTTTGATTAATATTGATGTAAAATCCTCAATAAAATACTGGCAAACTGAATACAGCAGTACATCAAAAAGTTTATCCACAATGAGTAAGTAGGCTTTATTCATGGGATGCAAGGTTCAACACACACATATCAATAAATGTGATTCACCAAACAGAACTGAATACAAAAACCACATGATTATCTCAATAAATACAGAAAAGACTTTTGATAAAATTCAATGAACATTCTTGTTAAAAACTCTCAATAAACTAGATACTGAAGGATTATACCTCAAAATAATAAGAGCCATATATGACAAACCCACAGCCGACATCATTCGGAATTGGCAAAAGCTGGAAGCATTCCCCATGGAAACCGACAAAGACAAGGTTGCCCTTTCTCACTACTCCTATTCAATGTGGTATTGGAAGTTTTGGCTAGGGTAATCAGGCAAGAGAAAAAAATAAAGGACATCCAAATAGGTAGAGAGGAAGTCAAGCTATCCCTGTTTGCAGAAGACATGATCCTATAGCTGGAGCATCCCGTAGACTCAGCCCAAAATCTTCTAAAGGTGGTAAATAACCTCAGTAACGTCTCACGATACAAAATAAATATGCAAAAATCACTAGCATTTCTATACACCAACAATAATCAAGCCAAGAGCCAAGTCAGAATGACCTCTCATTCACAATTGCTACAAGATTAATAAAATACCTAGAAATACAGCTAACTAGGTAGATGAAAGATCGCTACAAGGAGAACTACAAACCACTGCTCAAAGAAATCAGAGAAGACACAAACAAATGGAAAAAAAAAAAAAATTCATGCTCATGGATAGGGAAAATCAGTATCATTAAAATGGCCATGGTTCCCAAAGCAATTTAAAGATTCAGTGCTATGCCTATTAAACTACCATTGACATTCTTCAAAGAACTAGAAAAAAACTGTTTAAAAATTTGTATGGAACCAAAAAAGAGCCTAAGTATTTTTAAACAGGCTACAATGCCATTTTAATGATTAGTGTTAGCTATAATTTTTGTTACAGATGACTACCTTTTAGGGGTGTAGAAATGTTAAGATACATTTCTGGTATCATGATATGTATTTTATTTGAGTGTAATTAAAAATACAATAGAAAACAATTAGTACTTACTCAAGTGATTTGATACTTGGAATGCAATTTTAGGGACTGATTTCAGCACCTTGGCCAGAGCAATGTGATGGAGGATGTTTTTGTTCACTTTCTGCACCTTGGATTCAACAGGACAATTACTGCTTCCTCATGCCAATAAATATATGTTCTGGAGTGAATCGCCAGGAGGCTGAGACAGAAGAATCACTTGACCCTGAGAGGCGGAGGTTGCAGTGAGCTGAGATGGAGTCATTGCACTCCAACCTGGGCGACAAGAGTGAAATTTCATCTCAAAAGAAAAAAAAAAGAGTGAGTAGCAAAGAGATGTAACAGCCAACTATAATCATTTTGTAAGTATCCGCTAAAGTCTTCAGACAGTTTTAGTTTAATAACCATCCTTTTAAAATAACTAATCAACCATAGAGCCTTAGGGTTGAAGAGAACATTAAAAAATTACCTAATCCAAAACTCCTTTCTCCCATTGCCCAGGGACGAATACCTGTGCTGAAGTAATTTTTTTCTGATTACAAATTTGTCCATAAACTTATTTTTATCATTGCAAAGAAGCTTGTTAAAAATGACATTTTCTTATACAATAGATTATTTAGTAGAAATTATCAGGGGACCAATGTTCTATATCTAGTTTTTTCATGTAAATTGGACTAAGTAATACTGAAATTCTGGATGTAAGATTTTTTGTTTCATAAAATGAAACAAAGAGTTGTAATGATACTGATGGTACTATAGTTGCATGTATATTATTCTTTTATGAAAGTAATGTGATCAAAGTATGATCAGGACTCACAATCTGTTAAACTGCTTACAAAGGCATACCTTCCTAATTGAAAAGACTTAGGATCCTTCCTGAAAAGTGAGGTTATTCTCAGTGTTAATAAACCAGAGAAGAAATGTGCCTCCTTGGACTGGATACTTTAATACTTTCCAGTGCGCATATAAAATATGTTATTTTAGTCTTGCTCACATAAGAGTTAAAATGTTTAGGAGGGAATTTCTGAATGGTACATGTTAAAGTGGTACCATTCATGTAGAAATACAACATTAGTGCTAGGATTAAGTAATCTAGTCTATGCAAAAATAAAAGACAGTGGACTGCCTTTCTTTATCATATCCTCCTTCTTTCCCTTATTTTCAGATTTATATATTAATAATAAATTAAAATACAACATGCACTAGAAATATTGAAAAAAGATAAACACAGAAAGATAATAAATATGTGTGCTGTAAGTCAAGTTATTTTACTCTTCTTTGTGTTTATTTTCTTTTCTTCTATGTTGGGATTGCCAACAATTTTAAGAGTTACAATATATAATAAAATACCACACAATGCAGTCACAAAATAATAATAGTTATATATGTTGATATTAGAACATGCATAATGAATTCACATATTCAAAAACTAGTCAATTCTGCACAACAGCCAGTCTATTTGACAAATCAATGCTGTATAGAAAAGTATTAAATAAGTTTGGCTATTATAGAATAAAAGAGTCTTACAAAATAAAAGTTTTACTAAGAAGTAAATATTAAACTATATTAAGGGCTGGGCATGGTGGCTCAAGCCTGTAATCCCAGCACTTTGGGAGGCCGAGATGGGCGGATCACGAGGTCAGGAGATCGAGACCATCCTGGCTAACATGGTGAAACCCCGTCTCTACTAAAAAATACAAAAAACTAGCCGGGCGAGGTGGCGGGTGCCTGTAGTCCCAGCTACTCGGGAGACTGAGGCAGGAGAATGGCGTAAACCCAAGAGGCGGAGCTTGCAGTGAGCTGAGATCTGGCCACTGCACTCCAGCCTGGGCGACAGAGCGAGACTCCGTCTCCAAAACAGAAACAAAACAAAACAAAACAAAACTATATTAAGGAATTAATTTTGTCAGACATGATAAGGACCTAGTGGTTACTTTAAAAGTTCTTATTAATTGAACATATATATTACAGTGACTTGGGTGAAACGGTATGATATCTTATGCCTGTTTTTAAAAACTCAAAATGGTGATCATAATATAGTAGTGGTTCTGAACAGATCAAACAAGATGTGAAAATGTTGGTAATTGTTGAAGTACATGGGGCTCATAAAGGATTTTCCCTATTTTTAGACATGTTTGAAAACTTATACAGCAAAAATAAAAGAAAATCAGCGGTTCCCAAAGTCACTATGCCCATTTCAGTATATTTCTCACCTTTTCTTCTACACATAAATGTGTATTTTAAAAAATACTTCTCATCTTTGCTTCCACACATAAATGTGTGTGCGTTTTTGCTCCATGTGTATTGCTCTGTGTGTTTGGTTTTGTTTTCTAATATGTATCATACAAACGTATGTGAATAAAAATATACCAACGTTTTGTAAAAATAAATGATTATCTTTCTCTCACAATGCTAAGGGAACAAGAGTCTTATCAGATATCATATATTGAAGTAAAGAACATGCCTTATGGGTCCAATATATATTGATGGCAATAATAATTACAGGGAAAGAGATCAATTCAAGAGCAAAATGATACCATGTTGAAGAGTCATCATAGCTGATTGACCACAAATTTCCACTCTCAGAGTCTCTGTCAGTTGCTAAATTACCTACTTTCTGATAGTACTTTTCACAGGAGTTATATTCAGTTGATCTATGTGGTTTAGAAAATCTTTTTCAGTTCTCATAATTTGCATTTCCAGGCTTTCTTGTTCTACCTTGATGTGTTTATAGATGATTATAATAGTAGTGATTATAATAATTAACATTTCTGCATCTTACCTAGTATGTGTCAGGACTAGTTCTAAATATTTCAATGTAACTCATTCAATCATTGTGTCAAAATTCGAGTTAAGCACTATAGTGTTGCCAATATTACAAATGAGGCAAAGTTCTAAAGAGGTTAAATAATCTGCATAAAGCCATGTAACTGTTAAGTAGAAAATTAGCATCTATTCTAATTAGTGTGGATATGAGCCTTTGGGGGAACTTAACAACTGATTATCTTACATTTGGGTTGAGTCTAGGCATAATAGGGAGTCTGCTTTAATCGGCCTTTGTAAAGTTGAGGGCTAAATACTTCTAAAATCATTCAATATGTCAGCATTCCTCAAAATGTTGATTATAACAGACTCCAAAGCCTATTGATTAAATTTAAAATCCATGGATAAAATGATCGGTATAAACATATTCTTAGTTTTTTCATATTTAATAAGATTAATATTATTTATATGGTAAAAATACTTTTTTCTTTCATCTTTTATGTATATGCCTTTATACCTAGACAAGCTGAGCCATCCATCTGTCACGTGGTAGAGGGGTTAAACTGTTACAGTAGTCGTACAAAGGAAAAAATGTTTATCAATATTTTGCATAAAAGTAATTTTTTGACAGTCTCTATTTTGCCAGAATTATATTGAAAAAATCAGCCCATGATGATGGAATGAGCATCAGGAAAAATAGACATTGTATAAGATTTCTAGATGAGCAATAACTTTATCATCTTATTAGCATGTAGAGAAAGTACAAAGAGAAATATTAAAGGCTTCAAATATATACAGTAAATTTGAATACACTTAACAGAAATCACTGCTGTTTGCATTTTCCAATTATTTGGAGGAAGAAAGAGGAAAAGGAGGGATTGATAAATTAGCTTACTTTGTTATCTGCAATATGTAGGAGATTCCCTCTTTCTCTGATAATAAATTACCCTATAAAATATTATCCTTGGATAAAATAGGTATAGATTATATCTATAATGAGAAAATAATGTACATTATTTACAAAATAAACCACTCAACTCAAATACTCAAAATTCAAGACTCTCATCAGTTGGCAGAATTGACTCTCAGAGAGCTTAGGAGACTCAATGACAATTTTTTAACAAAGAAAAAAAAATAGGTGTTACCTCTGTTGGTTGCAGTAATTTTATTAACTTAAACTTCCAAATCAACCCTGAAAATTCATATGTCTACCAGAATTTTCTTGAGTTTTATTTTCAGAATTTTTCTGGGTTTTATTTCAATACATGAGAGCTATACCAAATTTAGGTTTGCAGATGTGTTAATATCAAATATAAGATTTTGCATCATGAGGCAACAAATTATTTAAAGGCAGTGCATTAGTCCATTCTCACACTGGTATGAAGAACTACCTAAGATTATGTAACTGCAGAACTGGGAGTCAATTAAACCTCTTCTCCATAAATTAGAAGTCCCAGGTAGTTCTTTATAGCAGTGCGGAAACAGATTAAGAAAATAAAGATAAGGTCTAGGGCTTTTTTTCTTTTGCTATTTATTTCGAAACTTTTTTTTTTTTTGAGACTGAGTCTCGCCTCTATCCCGCAGACTGGAGTGCAGTGGTGTGCTTCCTGCTCACTGCAACCTCCACCTCTCAGGTTCAAGTGATTCTCATGCCTCAGCCACCTGACTAGCTGGGATTACAGGCATGTGCCACCACTCCTGGCTAATTTTTGTATTGTTAGTAAGGACATGGTTTCACCATGTTGGCCAGGCTGGTCTGGAACTCCTGACAAGTGATCCACCTGCCTCGGCCTCCCAAAGTGCTGGGATTATAGATGTGAGCCACTGCACCGGGCCTCAAAACTCTTAAAAGTGTAAATACTTTTTAAAAAACAAGTACAGTTTCAGGAAATAAGCAGTGAAAACATGTAGCCACAAGAGATTCCCACATTATATGTATAATGTATATGTATGTACATTATATCTGTATAGTGTATATGTATATGTATGTATAGTTACATTGTATGTAATAAAGAATGTTGCACTGGGCACTGTGGCTCATGCCTGTAATCCTAGCACTTTGGGAGGCCAAGGCAGGTGAATTACCTGAGCTCAGGAGTTCAAGACAAGCCTGAGCAACATGGAGAAAACCAGCCTCTACCAAAAATACACAAATGTAGCTAGGTATGATGGCATGCACCTGTGATCCCAGCTACTTGGGAGGCTGAGGTGGGAGGATTGCTTGAACCCAGGAGGTGGAGGTTGCAGTGAGCCAAGATTGCATCACTGCACTCCAACCTGGGTGACAGAGTGAGACTCCATCTCAACAACAACTACAACAACAACAACAAATAAATAAAAGAAAGAAAGAAAAGAAAAAGGAAATTGGAAGTAACCTTCATATGAAGAGGTGATTAGTTAAGTATGTTATAGTACATTCACAAAATAGCCATACCATGCATTAATTGAAAATCATATTGTGGAAAAATTTTAATAACCTGAAAATATGATAGTTTTTTATGAAAAAAGTAATTATAAAATTACTGTTTGATATATATATATATATATATATATATATATATACAGATTCACATATACCTATGTGTGTATATAAAATTTATTACACATTTCAACACTGTTTTACAAAAATTTTGTAAATTCATACTCAAATATCTTAACTGAAGTAATATGTGGACATGTAAAGTTGTAGGCTTTGACATATTTATTTGGTGATTTATGACTTGCTGATGAGCACCTAATGATTGCTGAAAAGAAGTTCATAGAAACTCTAATTTGTTTTACTGTTCATTTGTGCTCCAGTTCATCTCAAAAAACCTATCCTGTTTATTCGTCCAACTAATTTTTCACTTTCAACAGACACTTTTGAGTCCATTTATTGGGAGACCTCAATTCATTGGAATATTAAGATAAATTAGCTTTATTTTTCCCTTTGGCTGATTTTAGCTTTGCTATGTTGAATTATACTTTCTATTTTGAGGTAAATATCATAAATATTAGGTCACTTTTGTCCATGAAACTGAGTCCATGTGTTTTAAACTTTAATCTTTTAACTGATTGGACTGATAATATTATAACTGATCTCCCTCTTTCAATGTGGGTTAAACGTGTGGTCCAAGGCAATTAAGAATGGAGGAGAAGGTCCATTGTTGACATACTTTGTTTTCGTGTCTTATAATTGGATTCATATCTAGCAAATAAAATGAAGTTTAGCCTATTCTTACTCATGGTTGCTGCTTCCCTGGATAACATGACTAGCTACTGATGTCCTTTATCTGGCAGAAATAAAAGTGCTGTTTTTTCCCGCATATTGTGGACATATGTCTTGGTTTGGTGACAATAACCTAGGGTTATATCTATTGCCCCAAAGTAACTTCCAGTTTAGTATTTGTCACTCTAGAAATGTCATAGTTTGGACAATAAATTATATAGTTATGCTCCTGGTGTGATACATTTGTGGGGTCTTTCTAGGGACCTGAAAAACTTCTACATAGCTTTACCTTGACCATTTCTCACAGCTCCTTCTTCTAACTTCAGCTCACACTATCAGATGTCAAATCTACAGCCTCTTGCAGCTCAGATCATTGCCTGGGAGATGGGTGGGGAACATAAAGATGTCTCAAGTTGATTGAACAGAAGCTTCTGCTGAACTTCTGCAGTGCTTCATCAACCACAGTAATTATTTTGTCTTGAAAAATGTTGGGAATCCAGGTTACTCTGCTGTCTCCTCTTTCATTGCCCTGACATCCAGGTCATGTTGTTGCAGCCCATGACTATGTGAGGAAAAAAGTTTACATTCCCTTACTTGCCATCATTCCTCATCTTCACATGACTCTCTTGCATACCTCCGTTTGCCTGCAAAGGAGAAGTTTCCTCCCCCTCTTCCTCTAATGGGGAAAGGGTTAGGAGGGTTAGGGTAGACTCTTTTCTCATTGTGTGTTCCAGAAAGATGATGCCCATTACCGTATACTCTGCCCAGTCTTCATGTTATACGTGCAGCTCTGTTAAGATCTTTACAGAAATATAGGAATATCATGTTTAAAAAATGACCTATGATTTTGAAACAAAACTGGTGGATATGCATCAAGAACAGCTGGTAATTTTCACTACCTACGCTCCATAATTTTGTCTATAAAGGGTACACCCACCCCAGTCTTGAAAAATTGAAAACCTTTAGAAAGGACTTCTATGAAAGTTGGATACATTTAATAGTTACCTTACTGATACCAGTGTCAATCAGCATGAAAACTGATGCTTTAAGTTTACAGATAACATATCTAAGCTATTGTCTTGACTCCTTTGGATTTGATATACACTACTTCCCTTTTATTATTGATAAAACATTCATAGAAGCTGTGTGTTTCATTGTACAGAAGCTTCTGCTGCATTTCAAGAATGTATACACCATTTTATAAAAATCCATCTTGCAGTCAACTGGAAAAGTTACCATTCTCTACATAGGCCCCACACTTTGTGCTATTGAGCTGTTTGTTCTACCTCTACCTCTACTTGTTGCAATTATAACTTTATATCCAATGAATGTTTCTGATATCATGCCATCGGTGAATCCTTTCCTAGTTTCCCTCCACTTACCAACTGGTAAACTCTTTGAAGACATGAGCTATAGTGCCTACCTGGAACATAAAATTTCACTTTGAAGACGATAGGAAAACAGTGGGCATTTGTTGAATTGAATCAGTAAAAATATCTCTAACTGATTTAATAGTGTTGCATTTTATGAAATGTGAAGCTTTTCATTTGAGAATTAATTTGAAATGGATTTTTACTCTATATGAAGGCAAAGATTGAGGATATATGACAGAAATTTAATGTATACACAGTCCTTAGAAGTTATAAGATTATCTCACAAAACTGGTAAACATATAGGGCAAGCATTATTATCTCCATTTTACATGTGGATACACTGAGACTGAGAAAAGTTAAATTAATTTCCAAGATTGATAGTTATGAGTGGAGGAACCTACTTTTTATACTGCAGTCTTTGTTTGTCCGTAATATCACTGTGCTGTACAAAAGGCAGTGGGAATCTCTGTATTCTGATCAACTGACATAAATAAATCCTAATAATTACTATACATACTAAACGGTCTTCTAGAAGCCCATTTCAAGGTCATAGAAAGGATATTTCTATTCATCATCTAGGGCTATTCTGAGCCACCAGCCATTTTTACTCTTGTTGTTAACAGGATGGCTCCCAAGAAACCTGATTCATCCTTTACCATTTCAAAAGGAAGCAGCATGCTGATTACAGCTATTGTCGAAATTTGGAGGGAGGACAACAGGATGGGCTAGGTGGGACTAGTCACGGTTCTGAAAAACAATGGAAGAAAAGGCTAAGGCCCTGGCAATATGGTGCTCTAATTCCCCAAGGAGACTGAGATTCCTGGGGTGCGCACACAGCTCTATTCATGGGAGGGGCCACCTGGCATTGTGCAGATGCCACTTCCAGGTTCTATCTAAGACTCCCTCTGGGCCAGGGGGTGGAAGAAGAATAACTCTGTGGCTTCTGGAATACGGCACATCCTAGGAGAGCAAAATGAAAGGAAGGTGTGTTTTGCCTTTTGCCTGATTATAACAAGGGATTCTGAATTCTCAGTGCATACTCATTACAGAGCTTTTCTTGCTCTCAACTTCACAGCAACTGGAGGGCCCTGAGGGAATCTTTATAAAGCTCCTGAGATAGTTGGGCCTTGTCCCTGAGGGGCTAGTCATTTGGGATTAAGGACTCTCTTGAAATGAGAAATTACCTAGAAAGACCCTTCCTATGTCTTATTATTTCAGATTATAAACTTGGCGTAGAAATAAGAAACAACAACAAAAACATCAGTCATGTTCCTGAAAAGGTATCAATTAACCCCTGATTTCCAAAGTGTGAGGATAGACTGTCTTTAGTGCGTTAGAATGAGTCAGCTTATAAATATGACTATTCACTGTTTTACTTTCCCTTTGAGTTATACTGAAAGGGAATGACAGTAAAGGGAGTAATGCTATTACCTGAACAGGTATAAAATTTATTTTCTGTATTAAAGGAAGAAGAGAAAGACTTTCATAAGGATCATTTATACACTGCTACTTTAGGATTTAATATTAGTAGTAGTAATTGAGAAAGAGATTTATTTCCCTTTACTTTATTTGAATTTTTTTGTTTAAGAAGCATATTAATACTTTTGACAATGATACCCCACCTTTTCCATCCTACTCTCCTCATCCAAATTTCTGAAATGGTTGTCAGTGTGTACACTTCTCTCTTTTGGAATGATGGAGGATGAATTAGGCCTCTTGTGAACAAGCCTGTTAGCAATAATGAGATTCTTCACACCAGAATATCCTTCTGTTGAAAGCAAGCAAAGGTTTAAGAGCTCCTCCATACTTTACACTGCTCTCTCTGAGGTTTGTAGTAGTCTCTAACAATCTGTTGACTGTAAGCATATTTGTTAGTACCAAATATTATCATAATGTGATAGAGACAGGAGACAGCCAAGTGTCCCCAGTGAAACCCTGCCTTCAAGCCTAAAACAGCCTGAAGTGTGAAAAACCGGACTGCTGGTTCTGGATGAAGCCTGCCCTTTCCCAATTGATTCTGTCTAAATAATGCCGACCTGGGCACTGGGAGGATGGAGAAGAGCCTGAAGAAGTTTGTGTCCGTTTGCAGGAGTGAGGAGCCTGGCCTCTCCTGTTCCTGTGTGGTGACCTGGGATTTCAATATGTAAGGCAGGAAACCTGCCTGCAGGACTCTTTGCTGAACGTTATTTTTTTTTTTTTTTTTTTTTTTTTTGAGACGGAGTCTCGCTCTGTCGCCCAGGCTGGAGTGCAGTGGCCGGATCTCGGCTCACTGCAAGCTCCGCCTCCCGGGTTCCCGCCATTCTCCTGCCTCAGCCTCCCGAGTAGCTGGGACTACAGGCGCCTGCCACCTCGCCCGGCTAGTTTTTTGTATTTTTTAGTAGAGACGGGGTTTCACCGTGTTAGCCAGGATGGTCTCGATCTCCTGACCTCGTGATCCGCCCGTCTCGGCCTCCCAAAGTGCTGGGATTACAGGCTTGAGCCACCGCGCCCGGCCGAACGTTATTTTTCTTTTTTCTTTTTTGCCTAATGAATTCCACTCTTCACCCTTCTGTGTGTCTGCGATCCTAATCTCTCCTATTCGTGTGACAAAAAACTGGTTTTAGCTGAACAAAGGAGAAAGTTCCGCAACAATAGTAGAAAGGGTATTAGACCTAACGTCAGCACCAGGGTTTATCTTGGGCCTCAACTATTATAATGTGGCCCATATCACACTTATAACCAGTTTTCTCATCTTTAAAATAGAAATAAAGACATGAAACACGTTGTGATAATATGTTTGAAATAACTTATATCAATTACATCCCTATTCAAGGATTATTTAAAGTGAGTGAAGTCTGTTCATAGTTTTCTCCAAGGAAAGAAAAGTACCCCTGTAAGAAAACTAAATAAAATCCAGGTTATCCATGACTGATAACAAAATAGTCTCCATATAGAGACAGGTTACTGCCCTGAGATGCAAGTTCCAAATCACTGTCTCTTGATATTAATCTTTCCCTGAGGGAAATATGGCTATATACCTATATAGTGGCCTCAAGATAATCCTGCTCAAAATTTTCCTATGTGGATACCCTAATCTTTTCATAATTCCTCATGGTATAACTAAAATCAATCTGGAACACTTAACTGAGGCTTTGCTCATTGGAGGTGGAATTTCACAAAACTAGAGAATATTTATGAGACGTTGGTTGCTATTTAAGCTCACAGACCTTATCCCATGCTGGTTTCTGTCACGCTTTTGTATGGTGAGTGTTATCTTAACACCATTTAATAATCTATTCCTAATCATAGCCTTGCTTGAAGTCCCAAACCAGATTGCTGACATTTTTTGAGCACATAGATCCAACTATTCTGGAAATATAAACATCAGTGATGAGAGCCAATTATTCCTTTGCTTTGATTAAGCACGTTTAAATTATGTTCCTCTCATTTATAGCCAAGTTAGTTTTAACACATATTTCCTCTTTATATCCTCAGCTGAGCCTGACCCTGAGTCTGTATCTCAGCTGAGGCTATATCTGTTGAATAACTACCTCCATTATTAATCATACTACCATTTCATACACTTGAAAATTGACATGCTTTTTCTTTCTGTGGCAACATTTACAGAAGAAATGGGTACAGAAAACTTTTTCTTGGTTTGTTGCTCCATTCACTAAAAAATGTTTCCAAAATAAGGGCCAAAAGTAGGATTAAGTAAGTTTTTGTCATTATTTATTAGCTATAAGTTCATTACAAAATTGACTCTTACATATCATTAGAAATATTTCAAATCATATAGAAATCATATTATTTAAAATATTAAGTGTTAAATTATATTTAACAATTGCAGGATATTCAATACGAGAATTAAAACTGGATGTCTGGTTATCTCTATAGAACAAAAAAATAGATAAAAATATGAAAATAGGTTGAGAAACATACTTACACTATATATTTGTAGCTTGAAAACCAATTCTATTTGGTTTAGTGAAATATAAAGAAAAAATCAGAATTTAATATTTAATCTTATGTGAATCTTTTGGTAAACTGAGACACAGGTAAAATTATATACCCTGACCTTACAAGCAAGATGTAATATTTATCAAAAACTTATCACTGGATATATTAACGCTATACTTTTCTCCACATTTGTACTACAGGTGAGTTGTTAAATCCATTTGTCATACTTTCTTTAAAAAGTCGTTTTCTTGAATTAAGTCAAACAGACAATTTCTTCCATTAATTCATATTGTTCCTTTTCCTCAGATTTTTCAAATTAGAGGTTAGCATCACTGAAGTCTTGAATAGCCTCATTTATTTAACATCACCTTCATAGCTGAAGTTTAACAACATCCTTTTTTTCCAAATACTAGTGAGATACAAGTATGATTTATCTTTCAGATGGTCAGAGGACATTGGAAAATTTAACAAATTTATAAAATCGATACTGGATTCTAATTTTTATGTGTGGCTAGTTAAAATAGTAGTGTATCCAGCAGGCACTAGACTCTAAGCCACTTAACATTTGAAAGCCTCATTAATGTACCCTAAAGAAGGGAAAGAACCATTAAGCCCTAAATGCTGAAGACATTAGTCTGACCATAGATATCATACAAAGAAATGCAAATACACAGGATTATGGTTACAAACCAGGAGAAGAAAATCTACTATTAGGGAATGTTAAGCATAATATAAAAATGGTTATCACAATCACAAAAGACTTCATTTTTATTTCCCACTATAGCTTAAAATATGAACTGCGGTTTACTAGAGAGACATGGTGAAGCCATACAAGTAAAACATACACTCAGGTGAAAGAAATTTTTAATTTCTCAAACATGAACAAAATAATTTCCTATACATAATTTAAATGGATATTAAATATTTATAGACATGATTTCAAAAACATGTGGTAATTGTCTTCCATAATATCATCCATGATATAAGCCAGGAAAACTTATCACATTTTATGCCAAATGTTTCGTAATATCTTTAAACTGGGCCAAAATTAAGTTTCATTTAAAAGCTATCAAAAGCTATGACATTTTGTGTGGTTTTGTTTTAAACACCAAATGCATTGTGCTAAGCCTGGGTGTATCCTCATGGTACTTAACACATGATAAGGCACACAAGGAATGCAAAATAAATATTTGTTAACTGATACATTTCCTTTTACAGCTTGATTATTAGACTTTCAAAATTAGTTATATTACTTTCTCAATTCCTAGTGTACTAAAGTACAGTAATTCCAATTCTTAAATCTCTTATTCTAAAAAGAGACAAATTTCACCAACCAGACACCAGACACCAGAATGCAAAAGGCACAGTTATTTATTTTATTTTATTTTTTAGAAAATGGAACGTGTTCTACTTATTAAAGTACTCCAGAGAGTAATATTAATTACTATATTGGATTTTCTTCATAAATTATTTTTAAAAGTGGGTGGTAACAAATCTTTATAACAGACTTTTGCTTACATCACCAAAATAGAGCAACAAGCAAACAGCAACAACAATGAAAGGCAGGTCTTTGTTACAAAGAATCCTAACCAACACACTTGACCTGTGAGATACTGATTGTGCAAGATGACTTATGGAGATGTGGAAAAGAGAAAAATGAAAACAGGTTTCAACATGAAGGATTTCATCATTAATTGAAGTTTGTCCAAAAAACATAGGTGCACACACAGGATGTGTAAATTATTCTGGGAAGGATAGGGGTCTTGAGAGATGGGAAAGAAGAAAACTAGCACAAGCACTAAAAATATATGGTTTCAAATTTAGAAATATGAAGTCCTTGATAGCAATATTTATATTCAATCTATCCACACTTATTTAAAATTAATATGTATCTATTTTAGATGCAAATTATTCTTACATAGTTAGACTGAGTTAACTGCAAAATGGGCTCTAGAAAAAGAGTACTGTGATCAGAGCAATGATTTCCAATGTTAACTTCAAACGACTTATATTTTTGAATTTTATTAATTGTACATAAAGTTTACCCTACATAATATTCGCAGTGCCTATTTAAAGACTTCTCTTTAGTTTCTTCAATGACCTGAAATTGCCATGTTGGAGTAAATCTGATAGGTCCCAGCCTCAATTCACAGAATATTAGTGATTATCTAGTCCAGCTTCTGTATTCCACAGCTGGGAAACTAGACCTTCACAAAAGGGAAGTCGTTTTCTCAAAGTCATAGCAGATGAGTAGGTCTAAGTCTCATGATGGTGGTCACAGTGCCTAAATTGCTTGTATTTTATCATTATCACACAGCATAGTGCCTGGTACAAAGTAGGCATTAGGTATTCTACAGATATCTTGGGTGGACTGATCAATGAAAAAATAAATATGTGAATGAATGAATGAATGAGACAATGGCTGAGCTAGGTTAGTCTATTTTCAGCAATAAGAGTTTGTCAGCATCTGGGTAGTAGTCGCAGACGATGACTAGATTTGTTACCACAGTCCCTCAAAATGTTCTTCTTGGGGTCATGTTGGTTAAAGAAACAATGCTGGGCACATATAGAAGCTGATACATCATGAGGCATTTAAAACTAATTTAAATTCTTTATAATTTTAAAGTTTATCTGTGATATTGATTGTTAGTGAAGTTACAGTTGTTTTAAGAGACTTTGTCAATGCCACCATGGGGCACTGAACTTTTTGAACTGCCATGAACATAACACTACACACATCCACATTATGTCTTCAGTAGTAGTGGTGATGGGCAAAGACACTTGTTCTACCCCACCCTCAGCTATTTGAACATGCAGTAGTAAGTACCTGAAGCAAAAATAGGGCTCATTCTAAAGGCAGTTTTCAGAAATGACAAAGGGAGAAAAGTAAAAGGGCTGTCACTATTTCAACTACTTAAAAGAGGAAAATCTGTTAAACTGGTTATAATTGGAAAAATGTATCTAGGTCTTAAAGGAATATAAAAGAAAATGGAAAATACCTCTTCAAGTGTAGGGCAAAGGGAGGATGGCAATAGCAGGTATTGGTGTGTAAACAAGTCAAATTTAGGTGAAAGAAGCGCGAACATGTTTCATTATGGATTCTTGGAAGCCAATCCCTGCAGATTTAAGTGGGTAATTGAGAGTGACATTTAAAGTGGCAGGAGACAGTCTAAGCAATAGCTTCTGTATTCCACATAGTCAAATTCAAGTGCAAGAGAGGTCTCTGTAAACAGTTCATGGCAGTGCTTTGTGATAAAAAAGAGGGGTCACTAAGACTGCTTAGGGACCCAGGTAAACTTCCAGCCTCCCTCCTCATCTCGACGCACAAAGGCTTGTCCCTGGTGGAAGGAATGAGTTTTCACATTACAATGAGGGCTCAGGGATGTGGAAAATGCCATCTCTGTCTTGTTGGGTGACACATTAGCACTACAGTAAGGAAGAGTTTTCAGCCCCACTGGGGGATTTGAAAGTTGAGAAAGGCTGTGGAAATCTTCTCCATGAGTGGCAGTGCTGTGCAAGGGGGTTGTTCTGTCACCTCTATAGTCAATTGGCATATCCTCTCTGGGGACATTTTTATAATCAACTGCATCATCCGGAAATTGGGAAAATGTGCTGGCGACTCTTCTGGGACGAGATGCGAGGGCACTGTAGTTAGCTGGTAAGGTGTCATCGATAGTGTCAAGGTCTTTTAACCCAAGTGTTTGAAGGACCCAGGGATCCACAGGGGGCCCAACTTGTTCTTCACAGTTAGCAAATTCACTAGAGAGGTTTCTTTTGGCATTTTTGGGATGGGGAATCTCAGCAGGAGAGTATCTTTGTTCTTTGGATTTTCTCTTCCCCTTCCTGAATTTTCCACATGCTTTGGAGAACTCATCAGATGAGAGCAATTTCTAGGGAAGTGATATTTGAAAGTTATACTTTTTTCATATATTTACTAGTTAACTAAATTATTTTGAAAAAAATGATTAAGTTTCTCTTCACACACAAGTAAGATAGATTGGATTAGCTTGTTTGTAAAGTAAAATCTGTGATGACAAGTAACTGCCTAAAAACTCTAAATCATATTTTTTACTCAGTTTTCTTAAATGTTGAAAGGACTAGATGATATTTTTAAGATTTCAGCACAGGCAAGTTATTATTGTAACAATAATAGCACTATCACTTATTAAGTTAT
>NW_016805666.1:4522755-4557633 GCF_001698545.2 Rhinopithecus bieti
TATTTATATTTATTTATAAACAATATTATTTATAAATAATACATTTATCATTTATAAATAAACTATCATTTACTATAATTTATAAATCACTGATTATATGTATTATCTCATTGGATATAGATGTTATTAAAATCTTCATTAATGAGGAAACTAAGGCACAGACATATTAATGGCTTGCTGAGAATGATTTAGCTCAGACATAAAGCTAAGCCACCCGAATCTAGACAGATCCTCTGATTAAACACTATACAACACTGCTTATTCTTATTTCATAAACTTTCAAAGCACTTCTGAGATATTATATTATTCTAAATCTTGGAAAATTATTAAGAGCGACAGATCAAACTGCCTAGTTGTTATCATTTAATAATATAATAAGTGTCCTTTTATGGAATGGTAGCTGGAGTTAGGAGCCCAGGCAAATAACCAAGATGTAGTCTCTTTTTAACAAAGGCAACTGAATTGTAAATAAATCAAATCTGGTGTCTTCTATTCCCTGAACTGCTCCATTTAGTAACAGTAGCAAGAAGCATCATCAATTTAGACCAAATAATATCAAATAATGTAGCTTGTCTAGAAGTACAGAAAAGATTGATGATGAAAGCATTAATGATAACATAATGGCAAATAGATAATAAAAAATTGAAAGGCAAAGAATTGAGCATGAACAAAAAAAGACTACAGGCAAGTTATTTATCCTTGAGTTAGAAATAGCTCATTTTAAAAGTGGAGAAAAAAATGTGAATTAAACGATAAGGTAATTGTATATGCCTAATGTAATTTGTAAATGCCAAATCAAGAGATCTGGACTCCGGCAATATTGACAGCATTTTAGACCTAGCAGAATTTTTAAAGGACATTTTAGACCATCCATTACAGATAAAGTTAAGTGAGGATCTAAGTAAGAATGATTTGCCTAAAGTCAAACAGATTATTAAAAGAACTGAGTGTCTTTTAGATCTGTTTCCCATACAGTATTCCATCCATCTCATTCTGCCTTTTGATTAACCCTGATTGTCTTAGCAACCCCACCCCGACTAGCATTTGATTTTAAGCAACTTCTTTTGTAATATATGACTGACACCTGCAATCTATGTACTTCAGAGAAATAATAGATAAAATTCTTGTGAAAGAGCCATATTTCCTTAAGAAAACCATCCATCTCATAAATGCATATCAAGATACCCTGTTTAATCAAGGAGTTTGCCATAAATCATTTCCTTTCTCAAATCACTGCTTTGTTCTTATAAAGTAGATACACACATACCTTGGCCTTTTCTTCAATACATTTAACCAAAGCAGAATTCAGGTATTGTCTGAGGTGATTATTCTCTTCATGTAACCTAGCGAGTTCTTCTTCCTTCTGCACCAGGGTATCTTGCAGCTACAAAAAGCAGACAGTGGTGAAGCCTGCTCCACTGTATTGACTCTGTAACCTTATAATAATGCCACTGCTCCTTGACTTGACTACTGTTTATTGTGTGAGCACGAGCACGAGGAGCCCTCATCCTGAGAGGCCTAAATTAAATTTACGTTCCCCTAACACCCAGTTGTTCAGCTTTGTGCTCTGAATTCTCATTCATTGCATAGCATTTGGAGAGATTATAATAGACTTTTAAACTTGTAACCACAAGGGAATCAGGTAGATATGAAAAAATGAGCTGCATGCAACTGTTTAAATGCAGAAAATGATGTTTAGGAAGATGTGGCTGGACTCCTTTCTTGCACTTTTAAATAAATAAATATAGAGGTGGGTCGGCTTTTTTCAGCCTCAAATTGCCCTGTCTGTATGTCCACTAGATTAAATTAAATATAGAAAATGATGCCTTGCATATTTAAATATATAAATAAATAAATAACAGAGGTGGGTCGGCTTTTTTCAGCCTCAGATTGATCTGTCTGTATGTCCACTAGGTTAAATTACCCTTCAGGGGCAAAACTAACAGAACATGAGAAAAACAATCTTAGGAAAATATTTTATAATCATTCTCTTCTCCAAGTATTAGCAAGATTTTGCTGGACTCCTCCCTTGCATTTTAAAATAAATAAATAATAAACAAAAACAGAGGTGGGTCAGCTTCTTTCAGCCTCAGATTGATCTGTCTGTATGTCCACTAGGTTAAATTACCCTTCAGGGGCAAAACTAACAGAACATGAAAAAAAGCAATCTTAGGAAAATATTTTATAATCATGATCTCTTCTCCAAGTATTAGCGATGTTATGGTTTAAAAATACTGTCACACTCACTATATCATTCGATCTTTTCAGATTCCCTCTGAGATAGGCAGCACAAGGACTACAATTCCATAAATGAGGAAAAGGAGAAGGATTCAGGGTCATATGGCTAAAACGTGTAAAGTGGGAGCTTGACTGCAGGTCTTTCTAGAGTGTCTCGGTGGTTTTTCTTTTCTCTGACATCTATCATCTAACTTTGATCTCTCTGTGGACACACAGTCACTTTGGTTCTAAACTGAGTCAGCATGAATTTCACAAGGGAAAAGAAGCAAGATATTAATGGTGGGGAACGGATCACGCGGAACACGACCAGTCTCAATGCTCTGACTTACACATACCTGCTTGTTTCTGTAGAGCTGAGAGGAAAGCTGAGCGTCTTCCCATGAGCACAAGTCCGGAAGAGAAAAATTTGAGTCACTGAAGGATTCTGTGAAAATACAAATGGATAACTGAGAAAATAGTCTTGTAGTTTCTGTGTAATAAAGAAACTTATCAAATCAAATCAGAAAGTTTAGTAGGTTCAATTATTTTTCTTAAACAGCTATTGCTGCCATACAGGAAAACAAGACATTTAAAGTTTTTTTGAAAAGGCAAGCAAGATGAGAGAAACAAATGTTTATACACTAGATCACATAGCAGTTAAAGGGTAAATTGTTATAAGCAGGAAGGGGTCACATTCTTGCCTAATGTATGTATTCCTGCTGGATAAGTTAATAAAGACTGTCCAGTCTTTGTCATTAATTTATGCACATACTTACTGATCTCCCCCCAAACTCGGCATAACATTGCAATTCCATTATGTTTTCTAGTTTTATCTTGTTTTCTAAGCTTTAGCACTTGATAATATATTGTTTGGCTCTATAGTTAAATTCTAATCTGTAATGCTACTAGTTTCTCTGCCTGCCTGTTTTAATCTAATGGACTGTATTTATTTGGAATTGTATGTGGTAGCACTTTCTACTTTAAAACTATTTGGACCTTGCTTCTTTGAAGATCTTAATGAAAATCTCAAAACTGTGCCCAGACCTTATCTGTTTCAACTGTTTTAATCTGTATATTCTATAAATGTTTTTTTTCAAAGTGGCTTTTCCCCCCGTATTTGACAGTTAGTTCTATCTATCAATAAAAAGCTATGGTTGGGCATACTAACCGGGTTTACTTTTACTTTCTTTTCTTCATCTAGTACAGTTTTGACTCTTGCCCTTCTCTGGTTATACTGTTGATACTGAAATATTTTTAATTAAAGTGAAATGATGAGTAGGAGATAGGAATAAAATGGCATAAGTAGGTTGGGTTCACACTCTTGGGCATTTTGTTTTTACCATTGCTTGTAGTGGAAAGTTAATACTCAACAACGTCCTCTGTGACATTTAAATGTGCTTTTAATTTTTTGAGTTCCTTTGTTTGTGTCTTTTTAAAAAATAAAACGAATCATGTGGCAGAAACAATGGTATGGATATTTAATTCTAGGGTGTCTGACAATTATTTAAGAAACTGGAGTGTTTAACACAGACATTTCTTTAATACTTATAAATATTGCTCGTATGCCACGGATCAAAATTAATATGTCATTTTACGTCAATGCTATACTTCTCTCCAAAGTTGAAGCTTTTTTTGTGTGTAAAAGGGAATCCTTTTTCCACTTCTAACACACTATCCATGGAACTTCCTCTATGAAATAAAAATTAAGCTAGTATTCCTTGCTTTTCTCTCAAACTCAGGGAAACTTTCCTGAATTCCAAAAGAAGTGTTCCGACTGGTATCCTCATTCCAAAGACATTCTGCCAGTGTGTTGTTTATAAAACTTTGATCCAGACTCACACTCCCACAGTGAGATAGGACTCTGCAAGAACTATAAAGTGTAGGGAGAAATACATGCTATCCAGTGGGCAAGGTAAAGAATCCCATTTTCACTATTTGGCAAGTGTAAAACAGCAGGCTTTATGACTGTAAAAATCAGGAGTCCTTGGGTTTACTTAAATTTTCCATATCGTCCCTTATTCTAGAGTCCTAGCCCATGATGCTCTGTAGCCACGGGTATGGAAAAGAGCTCCAGATCTGTCAGGGAAGCAGAGGAGCAGAACTTACCCTGTGCCTGTGGTGCTTGTTGGAGCTCTCTGTTGTCCAGGAGACCAGCGGCCCAGAAAGAGACCCAAGTCTCCGTGGAAACGTCAACACTAGATTCTGACGTTGTAGTGGAATACGGGCAATTATAGCTCTGGCCTCCTACAAAGTACTGGTCTTGGCAAGGCAGAATGGTGTTCTGTGAAATTCAGAATGGGGGGAGTGCGGGGTCCCAGGAGATGGGGTGATGGAGATTTAAAAGGGGGAAAGGGTGGGAGAAATACCGAAATTATATGCAGTGAAATATAAAGAAAAAAATCAGAAAAGGTGTTAAGTATAGATCCATATTAATTTTGGGGTGGTCAAATTACAATTACTAAAAGGGAATGAGTTTCTTGGTTTACCCAGAATTTCCCTTAAGGCCTTTGAGCAAAAGAGCAGACTAGCATTGAATGGGTGAAATTTGTACATATCCAGAAGGATTCTCTGTTGCAACGTCCAGCTCATCTAATAGTCTACCCAAGATCTAAATAAAGGGAATTCTACTTCATGGTGCAAAAACATAAGAACTATTTGGTTCTTTCTAGCAAATATCTTAATCATATTTCTAAAACTCCTGAAGGACAAAGAACGCAGAATGCTAAAGCTGAAATGGATATGACATAATATAGACTAACCTCTTCATTTTAGTTTCTCAATCATACTTGCCTCATTCCTTCCTTATTCTTCCCTCTGACCTAACATGCTGCTGGCTCATAGTCTATCTATCTATCTATCTATCTATCTATCTATCTATCTATCTATCTGTCCCAGAGATAATTAAAACATTTTGCTCCCAACACTAAGCACAGGAGCATAAAGTCACTCCAAGTAAACGTATAATCAAAGCTGAAAGAAGTTTGTTAGCAAAGACAGCAAGCTCTAGTTTTGTCCATCACTAGGGCTCAATGCTCCTCCAAAGTTATCTTGTCACTAACTGGCATGTATTGTCCACTGTGTTCTGATCCAGTGAACACTCTCCTGCTCTCCACTTCTTGAACCTCAGACACACAGTCTTTCCAAATGTCCAGGCAGGGGCAGGTATGCAGCCTTCCTGGGTTAATTTGTACAACACCAAATTTAAATTATTTGTCAATGTTTAATCAGGTAAAAACCATTCATTTTAGCAGAGCCCAGCTTTGGAAAACTCTTTTTGACACTACAGAGTTTCTCTGGGCATTAACGTAAACAGAGAGAAAACAAATAAGAAGAAGAAAGAGAAAAAAAAGTTAAGTCAATTCAATCACACTTTGTAAATGTTCTCGGTAATTTAAGTTTTGAAAAATTCTAGTTCTGAAGCAAGTCCAGCTTGGGCAGTGCAGACCAAAGAAATTCAGCCAAAAGTTTATCAAGTGCAATTTTCTTTTATTATAAAAGTATGTTTGCAGACTCCTTCCCTGAGATTTTTTTTTAAATCAGAGCTAAGCTATTATGCAATTCATACTTGAGAAGAAAACAAACCCCAAATATCCCTCGACAAGTTCATGTCCAAGTGTTTGCAAATATATGCATGATCTAGAGGAAGAGGTAGAAATGAAAAGAGAGTGCAGGGGGAGGGGGAAGTTGGGGAGAAAGTCAGGAAAGTAGTAATAACAGAGGGAGGGAGAGAGAAGAGAGGAGAGAGAGAGGAGAGAGAGCGGAGAGGGAGAGAGGGCGAGAGAGAGAGAGAGAGAAAGCAGATAGAGGATAGGAAAAGAGAGGGCAGCAGAAAGGATCTGTTTTAATTGGTGGGTAGCAGAGAAATCTTGCTCCCAAGGTGGAATAAATTCTAAATGCAAAGCTCATTAACTTCCAGAGACCCAAGTTTGCCAGCGGACTAGCTAACGCCAGTTCCTCACTTACCATCTTGCAGTGGAAGAAAGCGCTGCAGAAACTGAGCCCACTCAATTTTTCAGGAAAACCAGTGGGAGCTTTAAATGAGACTGAGGGGAGGAGCTAGGAGAGGCGAGTTCTAATCTGCGGGAGCTCCCGGTGACGCCCAGAGCTCCCGGCGAGCGCCGCTCTCTGATTTGGTGAGAGGCTGTCAAACTGGTGACGTGAGCCAGGAGTCACCCAGCAGAGGACAAAGTCACTCGCGCTCTGGGCGACCACCGCGCCGGGACCAGGGACCTGGCGATCCGGCCACCGGCCGTGGGGCAAAGGCAGGACCTCCGGCCCTCCCCCTCCGGCGGCGCTGCTTCAAACCCGGCCCCAATGTGGACTTGCCGCGGGCGGGGAGACGGGCGGCGGAGGCTGGCGGCGACCCCGGAGCCGGTACCTGCGCGAGGGCCGGGCTCCCTCCCGCTCCACGCGCAGCGCGGGACAGGGCCGAGCCGGGCCGGGTGGGAAGATGGATGTAGGGTAAGAAAATCCCAAACCGGCATCACAAGGATCAAGGGAGGCTTTAGGAAAGCCCATCTAACTAGCCCCAGAGTTAGTATGGTTCCTGGGTATTTTTTTCTGGCTACGTGATAACAATATTAACTTGCTTTATGAGATTGTCAGTTGACTTTTTTTTTTTTTTCCTATTGGGTATGTCTTACTTTCCCCTATTTCTGAAATGAGTGTTAAACGTGGAGGTGATACATATCCATTCTGGAATGTAAGCTTCACTAGAATAGCAATTCCTGTTTATTTTGTTCCCTGCTGTCTCCAAAATACCAGGAGCGCTTTCTCACCTGTAATAAGTGCTCAACAAAGATTTGTAAAGATAATTAAGCTACAAATTAATTGTCGTTTTGTATTGTACCTTTCTTCACTTTATAATAAATGATTATAATTAAGAAAACTTGGTGTATGTTAATATCTTTCAATTAAAGAATTTGATTTCCTCTGTCTTTTCTCTTACCTTTTATTCTCACAGTTCCTATTATGTTATATCGAGAGGAGAAAGAGGAGTAGCACCATGTTTAAAACCACTTAGCCACTGCTAATAGCCAACTTTTATTTCAACTTACTAATATAATAGATATAAAGCAATTTACATTAACCCTGGGAGGTAGGTACTCTTATTATCTGGTTTAACAGGTTGACCGATGAAGCACTAACATTAAGACATTTCACCGATGATTATACAATTAAGAAGTAGCAGACCTGGGATTTGAACCCAAGCTGGCTGAAGCCTCCATGCTCCTAGCTCCATGCATGTGGTATCTGACCTACCTTGGCTTATGTCCACGGCACATTATAGACATTTATGTAATGGTTATTGTTATGGGTGGGCTGTGTTTCCCCAAATTCATATGTGGAATCCCTAACCCCAAAGTTACTGTATATGGAGATAAGGCCTTTAAAGAGGTAATTAAGTCTAAATAAAGTCATACGTGAGACCCTAACCCAGTAAGACTGGTGCCCTTATAAGGGACACCAGGGGTGGCACACACAAAGTCAAGGCCATGTGGGGGCACAGTGAGAAGGCACCCCTTCATCTCTAAGCCAAGAGGAGAAGCCTCAGGGGAAACCAACAACCCTGCCAACACCGTGCTCTTGAAATTTCAGCCTCCAGAATTTTTTTTCCCCCAAAAAAATTCTTGTCTAAGCTATCCCGTCTATGGTATTTTGTTATGGTAACCCTAGCAAACTAACCCCAGACAAGGAGGAGGAATTGAGAACACTTCTGATCCTGTTCTGCACAGCTCTTTCTCTACAATAGTTTTGACTGTTATTTATTTTTCCTTGAACTATACTTAGGACCCACAGCACTTAGCAAGGTGATTAGCACACAGCAGATACTTAAGTGCTCTGTGTCCAATTTAAGAAAAGAATAGATGATGAAGAGGAAGAAGGTGCTAGACTTGTTTGGGCCCTTTCCTCTTGTTCCAATACTGTTTATTTGCAAGATTTTTTTTTTTTTTTTTTTTTTTTTTTTGACGTAGTCTCGCTCTGTCCTCTCTCACCAGGCTGGAGTGCAGTGGCGCGATCTTGGCTCACTGCAACCTCCGCCTCCCAGGCTCAAGCGATTCTCCTATTTGTAAGCATTTTTAAGTGAACAGTACCAGGTTTGGGTGTCACTGTCTGGAAAATAGGTGAACTGGCCTATTCTACATGGACTCATTTCAGAGAGTGACGTGAGTGAGTGGGCCCCTCTCTGCCCTCACTGCATATTGGGCAAGATGCACTGGCAGTACCACCCTGACATCAGAAGAGGAAACTGATCAAAACCCACTTGAGTTGTAAGAAACAGTGATTTTGTTCAGGGCAAAGAACTCATGTTTGTAGTTCTCCCAACACTGAGTCTGTTTGGCAAAACCCCAGTTAGTTTTGTGATGAGCACCAGGAGCAGAAAAAGGAGGATCCAGTTGTTTTACTTTTTTAGAAGCTGTCACAAATGAGACATGAGCCTCTGAGAGATATGATTTCTTGGGCCTGAAAATGATGCAAAATGGGCAATTGAGCAAACACAGTATGAAAATAAAAACCATAGGCTTTCGATCCAAATATACCTGGATTCCAATTTCTTCTCTACTCTCTGAAATTGAATCACCTGGAATTATATTAGCAACGACCCTAAATCCTCAGTTAACTCATCTGGCAAATTAGGAATGCAATACATACCTGAAATGTTTATTAAAAAGCTTACCACTAATGCTTATAAAATTACTGTTTTACTGCCTAAATTATGTGTTCATTATAGTAGCTATTCTTACTATTAGATATAGGGAATTCTGCCTTTGATCATATGCATACTGCCGTGCTTTTTTGTTGTTGCTGTTAAAAGTAACTGTAAACGAAAGGTACATTTGTAAAATAACGTTTTTTTTGGGGGGGGGGGTCTAGACATAGTTTTCAAGAGTCTTTGATTACCTTTAAGCACACAAGTGTTTTACAAATCATTAACTACTTTAGCTTAGTAGAAGTGGGAATAAATAGTGATTCAGAAACCCTGAAGTTAAACAGTGAAGTTAAACAGTGTTAACAACTGAAAATAAATCAGAAGACAAACTTTTCTTAAAACCGTAACAGATGGAAAATGTTTTAAATTCTGAAAGTTTGATTTATGTACATCTTTTTACTTAAGATCTACTGCTTAAGTATAAGCCTTATTATTATTTTTGGTTTGACAGTTTTTTTTGAAAAGTGCATCAAGTAAACAATCATGTGAAATCTTTTGGCAGTTTTGTTTTCATATGTATGGATGACATGCCTCTTTCTTAGTGTGTAGATGTAACCCATACAGATGATTTTCTTCTACGAACAATAAGATCAGTTAAATACTGCCTTTTGCATTGTATCTAAAGGGGTGGTGTTAAGGGGGAGGTAACTAATAACAACTTAGTTGTTGAGTCATCGTACTGCCCCCTGCCAGGGCAAAATATATTAAAAGAAAATAGGAGGTAATTTGACCGGCACACAAACCAAGTCTGCAGACAGGAAAGGGTAGAGTGTGATCAGAGGTGGACTGAGGAGATAAATAGATTGGCATATGGACTGTTCTTTCATTTCACCCCTGGAGAACTTTATTTGATTACCCCATTACGGGATTCTGTAGCAAATATAATAAAGAACAATTTTTAATTTCTCTTTACAAACATGGCTTTCTCTCATAGCTTCAATAGCTGAAACTCCAGGCCAAAACAAAACAAAACAAAAAAACAAACAAAAAAAACACAGCATTTCTGTTTTCACTTGTAGGTGAAGAAAAATGTATCCTTAGAGAAAATTCAGTGCAGTAGATGGTTTTCATTGGAAGATTTAGCATTTGCATTGTTTAGAATATCTGGAGAACCATGACAGACTCAGTTTGTTGACCCATAGTTATTAAATTTACCCCACCAAAGTGATGTGCAGAAATCAGTCATGTTGATGTTGATAGAGACTTGCCTACTACCTACTACTACCTGCAAGTAACATAGCTTTTGGGTAGCCTTCATACATGTAATTACTTATGCAATGGTGAAAAACTGTTTCGACATGAACAAAAGGCATGAAAGAGGAAGGCAGCTGTTAATTCTGGCAATAGAAAAAGTCAGGAAAACTATATTAGGTTATTAGCCAGGAAACAGAAAGACCTTAGGTAACTTAAAAAGTGAAATCTTCCATTTGGGCGTAATTCAGATTAGCTCTCTAGGCCGGGCGCGGTGGCTCAAGCCTGTAATCCCAGCACTTTGGGAGGCCGAGACGGGCGGATCACGAGGTCAGGAGATCGAGACCATCCTGGCTAACACAGTGAAACCCCGTCTCTACTAAAATACAAAACTAGCTGGGCGAGGTGGCGGGCGCCTGTAGTCCCAGCTACTCGGGAGGCTGAGGCGGGAGAATGGCGTGAACCCGGGAGGCGGAGCTTGCAGTGAGCTGAGATCCGGCCACTGCACTCCAGTCCCGGCAACAGAGCGAGACTCCGCCTCAAACAAACAAACAAACAAACAAACAAACAGATTAGCTCTCTATTTCCATAGAAATAGAGAGCTAATCTGTGTGTATTAGAGAGCTAACACACACACACAAATGTGATGTGTGTATGTGGAGATTTATAACACTGTTTCGTTGGATGTTTCAGTGAGAATGCATTTTAATAGCTTTAAAACTATCTAGTCCTTTATTGACTCATTAAGTGATTGCTTAATTTTTTCAGTTATATTTTATTGCATTTTATTAAGAAAAATTACATACTATGGTGATATTCACAACTTCCAAAATTCTCAGTCTAAGGGTATATATTTTAAATATCACCTATCTACTTTATATTTTTCTGGAAAATGGATACAGATCTATATTCATTGTGCAAAATTAAGCAAACCTTTACTGTAGTTGGTAGCATTGCTTTATGGCTTTTCTCATGAGATAACACTTCAAAATAATATTTGCAGGCAAGCTGGAGTAAATAGTTGAGGATTTTCCTGTCTGTTGACAGCCGTGTGAATCCCCTAAATCTTACCAGGCCAGCCCCAGGGACAGGAAGAAACAGTATATCAAAGGCCTGCAATCTACTCTGCCTCACTGCATTAGTTGGGAAGCTCTTCTCTGTATAATATAACCTATCTGGCCAGATTGGAAGAAAACAATCTCAATGCTACTATGAAAATACATACAAAACAGTAAAATTTAGTTTGTATTGCCACAAGGTTAAAGATGTGGAAACAGAAATAAAATAAAACAAATACAGTTCTACTTCCCTCACTTTATCCCAACTGTATTAGAAAATAATTAAAATAAGGCCAAGCCTGGTGGCTCATGTCTGTAATCCCAGCACTTTGGGAGGCCAAGGCTGGCAGACCACTTGAGACCAGGAGTTCAAGACCAGCTTGGACAACATAGTGAAATCCCATCTCTACAAAAAAATTTTAAATATTAGCCAAGTATGGTGAGGCACACCTGTACTTCTGGCTACTTAGGAGGCTGAGGTGGGAGGATCACTTGAGCCCAGGAGTTTGAAGTTACAGTGAGTTATGATTGTGCCACTGCACTTCAGCCTGGGCAACAGAGCAAGACCCTTCCTCTAAATAATGATAATAGTAGTTGTCATAATTAATATACATCAGAGGTATGCTAGTCCAATTATAATTGGAAACAAAATGAATTTCTGCTTCCGGAGCACCAGTATTTCCACAAAGTTGATTTTAGTGCTTTCATTGCTCATGAAATGCGTCTTAGGGATTTTTGATGGACAGATGGATGGATAGATTACTGACAAAGCATCAAATGTCTGAAAGGTACATTGGCATTGGATTGGACATGGCATCCAATTTTATTCTGAAGATAATAGAAATGAAAGAGTTACTGCCTAGTTTCTTTAAAAAAAAAAACTTAATTAAGAGTATAATAGAAAAACAGGACAACTGGGACCTAATTCGTCTAGCCCTGAAATTATCAGAGAAACTGAAACAATGTGACTTCTCTCACGAAAAGAAGACAAAGAAATACATTTAAATATAAAATGTTAAGCTACACTGAAGCTGTAATTTCATGTTTTTTAATCTATAAAATCTACGAAGTATTAACTGAATTTTTATTAACCTAATAATTTGTGACAAAATTATCTGATTTACCAACTAAAACAAATAAATTTACTTCAAAATTGTATTAGATTAGTGAAACTTGATAATATATCTGTTTTCTACATTTATTTTTCACAAAATGAAAGCATAATGCCAACCTGTAACCAGAGGAAGTATTTGTATATTCTAAAACAATATTAGAAAAATATATTATTGCTATGAAATTCATAATGCTAAATGTCATTAAGATGAATAAAAGTATCATAATAAAGTACTCTGTCAACAATAAAGTAAAACTCCAGAAACCTCTATGATGTTAGATAAAGAGGGCCATGATGAAAACAGTACATATAATCCTTTTGTTTTCTTTATCCAACCAGAAGCTTTTCTGTGGCCACCTTTGGAACAGCGGTATTAGCACTGCATAACCAAATCATAGACAATAATGTTAAACTAACAAATGCATTTCAACAGCTTCATTTTATAGATAAGAGGGCCTCCAAAGACAGGCAAGCAGATTGACTAAGCTCTTTAAAAAATGGTTTATTGTCCTAGAACACAATTGGGAAAAACTCAAATTGCACATTATAGAATTGCGTATTTTAAAACATTTCTATTAGCAGTTATTTTTGTGTATTCTTTAGTATCAATTTATACATATCGCAATATGTATAAATATATGTGCTTATATATTTGCATGTTACATATGCATGTATATGGAGTAATCAGTGAAGTCCACTGCCTTGAAATACATACAGATGGAAATGTACAGATGTTGGGAAACGAAGACTACTCTCCGCACCTAATTTTCCTACAAAGGGGCAACAATTCCTAGGAGAACAGATTTATTTGATTGGTGAGATTGAAAGAAGAAAAGGAACGATTTGTTTCCCATTTTAATGTAATCGTCTATATGGCACATGCTTTCTCTGCTTCTCCCGAGGAAAGCTTACAGAGTAGGCTCTGTCCCAACTGCAGTTGTGTGTGGCCACCCAGTGTCACCATAATAAAGTGAGTAAATCTATTTCTATTCAGAAATGCATATTAGGTAGCCTACTAAAACTATGTGTGTGTATATACATACATGCTGTATATGTGCATATATATACACACACATATATGTAGTATAGTATATATAGTATATGTGTAAAATATATGTTATAGTAACTATAGTTATATATGTTATAGTAACCACATATGCAATGGTTCTGATACATACATCAGAAACGAAAGCATTGGTGAATAATGGGGCTGGAGCGACAGGTTAAGACCAGGTCACGCAGGTGCCATGCTCTATCCTATGAGCAATGGAAAGTTATTGAAGGGTTTTTAACTAGGTAGGCAAAGGCAGATTTGTTTTCAAAGCATCAAATAATTGGTGAAATAATGTTCTTTCAAATAAATACGAGAGTCTACAAAATTGAGGCATTTTCTCCAATCAAGTACTTTGGACAATACAGGTTCCCATATGCTTCTGCAGAACCAGCTCTCATTTATAGGAACTGTGTGTGTGTATATATATATTTAGTAGGCTATCTAATATGCATATGTGTGTGTGTATATAGTTTTAGTAGGCTACCTAATATGCACTTATAGATATGTTGTGTTTTACACTCAAGCTTTTTTTTTAACGATAAAGATAACTTTTATTCCCAAGTATCTGTCTTTTGTGTCTATTGCTTGTTTCTTAGCTCAGGAGAGAAATAGTGCTATGAGTGTGGGTTTTTGTGTGTGTGTGTGTATGTATATATCTTTCTTTATATATGAAGAATCATATATTTTGTCATAAAACAAAATAATCAAGAGAAAAAACATACATATAACATTCATCCATATGCAAATATATTTCAAAACTTTAAAATATTCATATCCTTTAAGCCAGTAAGCACAAAATAATTTATAAAATTATAAAATAATACATTTGAACAAAATAATGTACAACTTTGTCGGTTACACCATTATACTAAATATTTGTGAACATTTAAAAATGTTCAATAAGAAACTGGTTAAATAAATTATAATATATCCATAGTATAGATTGTGTATTTACAGAAAATCTTTTGAAAAAAATAAAAGACATAGAAAATGACATTGTTACTTATATTAGAATGTATGCAAGTATATTCACACATATTAAAAAGCAAAGGGAAAATATACCAACATGTTAATAGCGTTTATTGTTTTGTAAGAGAAATGTTGTAACAAAATTATTGAAAAGATTAAATAGAACTAGTTCCAATAGTTACAATTAACAAATTGCCTGATTTCAGGTTAAAAAACAAAGACATTTGTAACACTCAGTACTATGTAAAGATAAAACTTGATACCCTGTAAGTGGTGAGCTCTTGGTCACTAGAGGAATTCATTAAGAGGGTCGATTACTGCTAGCCTCATATGGTTTATATTATAATCATACACTAATAGTGCCAAAAAGATATGCTCCTTAAAATTATTTCTAATTCTCAGAACTCACAATTTAATATGATTTTGAGATTAGAAGATTAGAAAATCTGTCCCCTTTTGTTAAATCTAATCTTCCCCCCATGCCTATCCTTAAAACCGACCAGGGAGAACTTCCTGGCTTCTTTTTTTTTTTCTTTCTTTTTTCTTTTTGAGACGTCTCGCTCTGTGGCCCAAGCCAGAGTGCAGTGGCCGGATCTCAGCTCACTGCAAGCTGCGCCTCCCGGGTTTACACCATTCTCCTGCCTCAGCCTCCCGAGTAGCTGGGACTACAGGCGCCCACCACCTCCCCGGCTAGTTTTTTGTAATTTTAGTAGAGACAGGGTTTCACCGTATTAGCCAGGATGGTCTCGATTTCCTGACCTCGTGATCCGCCCGTCTCGGCCTCCCAAAGTGCTGGGATTACAGGCTTGAGCCACTGCGCCCGGCCTCTGGCTCTTTTTTATATAGGGATAACTTTGCTGAGATTTAGTAGAACTTCCATGGCCATGAAGGGTGATCAGGGAGACAGGAAGAAGCAGCAGTGAGTGAGAAGGCTGATAGTAGAGTAGAATCATTGCTAATCTCCACTTCTATAGCGTTCTTTCTTTCCTACATTCTGAGTCACTAGGTTCTCAGAACTGGTCATGAAAAGCAGGGAAGCACATTGAGTGAGAGGATATGTTGAGTCTATCCCAAATCTTAAGGGTTTAAGCTTCAGGAAAGCAAAAAAGAATTTTGAGTGCAGGAATTTCATAGGTAATGTTACTCTAAGTCATAACTTATCAGGGTTCAAGGGGAAGTTAAAAATCACCAAGTTTGCAGCACACCAACATGGCACATGTATACATATGTAACAAACCTGCACATTATGCACATGTACCCTAGAACTTAAAGTATAATAATAAAAAAAAAATCACCAAGTTGAACCTTCCTCTCACATTGATGTTGTGATTATACCTGTGGGAACTTCAGAGTGTGAGCACACCCAGATTTGAAGAAAACTGAAGAATACAGTTTAAAGGGGCCTATAGGAGGGTGGAGGGTGGAGAGTGAGAGGAGGGAAAGGATCAGGAAAAATGACTAATGGGTACTAGGGTTAATACCTAATACCTGGGTGATGAAATAATCTGTACAACAAACCCCCATGACACAAGCTTACCTGCATAACAAACCTGCACATGTACCCTTGAACCTAAAATAAAAGTCAAAAATATATATAACAAATAAAAACAAAGAATATGAGAGAAAATGCATCAAAAGGTGGACAATCAGAAGAAAAGAATGTGAAGATAACTTCAATTAAATCTTTGTTTCACCGAAGCTAGTAAACCACGAATGAAACATTATACTTTTGTTCTTTGTAGAACAATGTTTTGCTGTCTCATCTTTTGCCCTCTAACTACCATTACCCTGTACGCATCAGCTTGCACTATTCCTTCTGCATTTGAAGTGTGACTATGCCCTAGATGCAAATGTATCTACTAAACAGAGAGAACACTACATAGTTGATGGAGCTCAAGAAGTACTTATTCTACATAAAATCAGAGTCTGAAAGAAAAACACGAGGCAAAAATTATAGGGCCACACAGATCGAGGATCAGTAGTTGTAGTTAATGGAATTGTCAAAAAATAATTAATTTTTCTTAAGTGGTGGATTTTCCATTCCTGAAGGTGTTCCATCAAAGGCAACACAGCAGACTTTAGTGAATACAAGCGGGAATTCATTCAAAGAGTGAGCTCTTCCTCAATTTTATTCTATATCATGTAATCACTGTGGATAAAGCACGGAACAGAAGAGACATGGCTGTCTTGATGGTGTTTATACTTGAGGGAAAATATTACACATGTAGGTATGTAAACTGAAATAGTGATAAGTGCAATGAACAAGGAATTATAGGGTGCTGTGGATGTGTTGACCTGTGCTCCTACCCATCTGACCTGGAGGAAGGAAGCTGGGAGTAGACTGAGGTGTCAAGGTATATTTTTCTGACTAAATGACACTTTACCAAAACTTGAAGAAAGAGTAGGAATTAAACCGGTGGAGAGGGAGAGGGAGAGGGAAACATGCAACAGAGAGGACAAAACACATATGCAATGGTTCTGATACATATATCAGAAACGAAAGCACTTGGTGAATAATAGGGCTGGGGCGACAGATCAAGACTAGGTGACGCAGGTGCCATGCTCTATCTTATGAGCAATGGAAAGTTACTGAAGGGTTTTTAACTAGGTATGTGAAGGCAGATTTGTTTTCAAAGCATCAAATACTTGGTGAAATAATGGTCTTTCAAATAAATACAAGAGTCTACAAAATTGAGGCATTTTCTCCAATCAAGTACTTTGGACAATACAGGTTCCCATATGCTTCTGCAGAACCAGCTCTCATTTAAAAACAAAAGAAAAAAGTCTTTTAAAATTGATGCTCTATTATTCCCAAGGATTTAGAACTTTGAGTTCATAATTTTTAGAACAGGAGAGGACTTTCAAGACGATCCCATCTGACATTCTCTCATCTCCCGAGACCCGCCTGGGAAGTTAATGGACTGGCTAAGGACCAATTTTTAAGGGAAGAGCTAAAACCAGAAACTGGATCTTCAAACTCCCATCTAATCTTGCCATTAGTCAATGTTGTTCTTTTGTAGATAGTTAACAATTTTAATAATTCTTCAGTGTTTATCAGGTATTTTCATTTTAAAAATGAGATCTTGGGATATTGTGTTTTTATTTTACCGTAATTTAGAACAATTTAAAGTCATTCTAACGTCTTTCTTTGTCACGATAATTTAGAACAATTAAAAAAGTCATTCTAATGTCTTTCATCCTTTCTAAATACCATGGAAAACATTTATCTAGTATTCTGAAATTAAATTGCTACTGTAATAGCTCTATTGTTTTACCTGTTTAAGCATCATTATTCAGGATGTGATATTCATATTATAGAAAATACCATATTCTTAGGTGGAGAATAATACATAATAAAATAATAAGTAAATGACTTAGGAAACTCTAAAATTACAATTTAAAATCTGCAATGGATATGAATGCTCAAGAAGAAAATTAATAGCTACCAATGTGTAAAACTGTTAGCCTTACCAGGAATTTTTAAATGGGTAGGTATAGTTATAGATAATTTTATAGAAATCATTTTTAAAATTTGTAACTCACATTGTTGAATCTACAGCAGATTATCTTTTCAAAATGGCTACAGCAGTATTTCCATTCCCATATGTTCTTTCCCAACCTTGCCACTTCCATCAAGAGGTAGAATCTATTTCCCTTTCTCTTGAAACTACAGGAGACCTTATAACTGCTTCAACCAAAAAAAACAGGCAGAACTGTGTAATCTCAGAGGCTGGTTCTTAAAGGCTTCTCTTTCCCCCAGCCCCACCCCTGCCTCCTTCCTCCACTGTCTCTCTCTCTCCGTCTCAAAGCTCAGCTTTGGAACTTAGCCACATTGTTAAGACAAAAACCAGGCCACATGGAGAGATTTCATTTAGAGAGTTGATCCAGTTGACAAATTTTACAAACTCATCCATACTGGCACACATGCAAACACACACACACACACACAGACCCCTGAAAATACTTAGAACTTAGCAGAGTGGAACTGGACCTATATGAAAGATACACACACAGACACACACACACTCACATGTATGTACATACACACATACTTAGGAAAGCAAAAAAGAATTTTGAGTGCAGGACCTTCACGGGTCATGATACACTAAGTCATAACTTATCAGGGTTCAATGGGAAGTTAAAAATCACCAAGTTGAACCTTCCTCTCACATTGATGTTTTGATTATACCTCTGGGAACTTATACATATATAATCTGACATACATTATATATATATGGCATGTAATATATATGTGTATGTATAATCTTAAGAGGAATATAAAATATTCTGAACAAATTAAAAAGTTGTATGCTACTAGCTGAAATGTGAGGTATTGAGGACAATCTAAAAATAAGCAATCTGGCAAATAACATCTATTAAAATTATAAAACCTTTAACCCAGCAAATATTCTCCTGGAAAAATATTTCTAAGACACTAAGCACCACTACATAAAGATATAAATAGAAATATTTTATTATTTGATGTTTACAGAAACAAAAATAATGGATATAATTTGAACATCCATTAAGAGAAGAATTACAGGATATATTATGTAATATTATATAGCCAATATAAGATTTGTGTCAATGTATTATTTTATAACCAATAAAAAAGTTTGAAAATTCTTCATTTATTTGATTTCTACAAGGTATTGAGTGAGAAAAGAAAGATTACACAGGCAAATATATATATTATCTTTTCATACCTTTGTGAAATGATGTTAAAAATAGTCCTATATGCTATGTATGCATGTATTATGTATAAATGTTGTGTAGATTTAATTATATGGGCTAGTTAAATTCCCTAAGTGGGGACGTTGGTGGGGATGATATCCAGGGCAGGAAAAGACAAGCTATTACTGTAACGGCATAACAGATGACAAAACTTAATGGCTTAAAGCAGTAATTCTCAAATGGGAGTGATTTTGCCTACCAAGGATATTTTTGATTGTCAATACATATGTGGGGTTGCTACTGGCAGGAGGCTAGGAATGCTCTTGAACATCCTATCCATGCATAGGATAACCATCTATAAAAAAGGATTGTCTTGTCCAAACGGTCAGTAATACAGTGCCAAGAAACCCTGGCTTAAAGAAGTGACAATATTTATTTTGCTTCCAAATCTGCAATTAGGGCAAGGCAGGGCTGGTTGAAGACAGCTCAATTCTGCTCTGCTCAGTGTTAGCTGGGCCTGAAATCATGTGAAGGCTCTCACAGGTTTTCCTTTTAATATTGGTAGTTTCTTATCATTCTTATTTTATTTGGTGTTATTATTAGTAATGGCTACTGAATTTTATCAAATGCCAATCCAGTATCACCATCTATACATTTTCTGATCATGAATATTCATCCCTTTAATATACCTGAAGTACATACTTTTTATATATTTAATAGAAATTACCCGTGAATATCTCTGTTCCTTCAATACTTTTCTAAGTGATCATTTCAGATTTTCCACTTATTTTTCATTCAATTGTAGTAATTACATATTTTGCCCAAAAATCATTAATTTATTTTGGTTTTCATATGGGCTGCCATAGAATGGCATATCATAACATATATTATTCTGTAATTACTCTCTGTAGTTAAATCTTCTTATCTCTATTCTTTTCTATTTTACTCCCTTTCTTTTGTCCTTAATCAAGCATGTGAAGGATTTGTCATTCTTATTGGATGTGTCAAAAAAAAACCTTTTGACTAATATCGTTTGTAGTTTTTCTCAATTGTAAATACAGATTATAATTGTGTTCAGTTCACAGGGTTATTATTGTGAGGATTAAGTCAGTTAATTTTCATGATATGCTTAGATTTACTCAAATTTCAAAAGAAACATATGAAATGTTCTTATTCAAATTATATTTTCATCAAGTTGCCAATGTGATATGTAGTTCTTACTTTTTATATTGAGCTGCTGTAAGGTGTCATGTAAAGCTCTATGACTGCAAATCTGCTTCACAAAATGTGACTTTTATCAGTACATGTCAGCCTATTTTATTTTCTGTTTAGTACTTTCAACCCTGAAGTCCACCTTCTAACATTAATATTGTTATTCATCCTCTCTCTCCTCCAACCTCTCTCTCTCTTGCATTTATTTTTAGATTTTCATTACTTTCTTTTTATTCTGATTCTTGCAAATAGTATAAGCTAGATTTTATTTTTATTTACTTTTTAAATTTGTGATTGACAGATAATAATTGTGTGTGTGTGTATATATATATCTATATACGGCACCATATGATGTTTCGGTGCATGCATACATAGTATAATGATCAAATTAGGGTAGTTACTATATCCATTACTTCAAATATTCATCATTTCTTTGTGGTAACGACACTAAAAATCTTATCTTCTAGCTACCTTGAAATATATTTGTTGCTGCTACAGTCACCCCACTGTGTAACAGTCACCCCACTGTGTAACAGTCACCCCGCTGTGTAACAGAACACTAACACATATTCTTCCTGTCTCTCTGGAACTGTGCGGATTTTTCAAAGTCCAGTTTAAGAACATAAACCTTTTTTTATGAGAAATTATAGTCCATACCCAATCTCCGTAATGATTGATAAAACATTTTATATCTTTCATTTCATTTTATGTTTCATTTATCTGGTCCGTTATTTTCAGCACGTTTTGCAGAATATATTTATTTTTTATGTTTATCGACATGAGTCTTTTTCCAAAATCAAAAAATCAGAAGAATTAGTCTTTATGGCCACTCAGCAACTTGCTTGTTCCATGAAGTTAGCCATTCCTTTTTCTGTAATCCTTAAAGCGTAAATAATACCTGCCTTTGATTACCTCTTAGGATTACTACAATGATGAAATAATCTATATGTATTTTATGAACCATTTGTTTGCAAGGTGTTGTTAATACTTCAAGGAAATATCAACATACAAGTAACTAACGATAAAAGCTAACAAATTTGTTATGTTACATAGTTGACAAAAATCTGTTGTTACTAAATTATATACATAATTAATATAAAATTTCTAATATATATTGTAAATTTCTGCCAAGTTATCTCTCGCTTTTTCTCTCTCTCTGTATATATATATACACACACACATATATATACACAGATATATATATATATATATACAGATATATATATACACAGAAATTTCCACACTATTTTTATAATTAATAGACTTTTTTTTGTACTTTTAGCTTTACAGAAAAGGTGAGTAGAAAGTACAAAATTCCTATAAACTCCCTTACCCTCACCCTAGGTTTCTGCTGTTATTAACATCTTGCATTAGATGGCACATTTGTTACATTTCATAAACCATTGTTTATACATACTTATTAACTGAGTTCCGTAGTTTGCGTTAGTGTTCATTTCTTGTGTTGTACTTTCCATGGGTTTTGACAAATGTCTGATGACCTGTAGCCACCACGACAATGCCAAACAGAATAGCTTCACTGTTCTAAAAACACCTTGCTTCACAGTCTGTCTTTCATTTTTTATTTTCCATTTTTATTTTCTTAATTTTAATGCTTTTATATCTTTTTTCTATTCAATCTTTATTCTTATGTGCTTGATAATGTTGGTATTCATTCCATTTTTTCACCTTGTTAATTTGGAAATCATACCTTATTTTTATTATTAAGTAGCTGTCTTTCCTTCTAGATGTTCATACCGAGACACATTTCACTCTATTGCTATGAATAAAAAACTATTACAGTAATAATAACACTATTTATCAAGTATACACTGTGTGCCTTTTTGAAGTGTTAGGAATCTATATGTTTTTTATTATAATTAATAATCTATAATAATCTGTAGTATCTAATTCAGTTCTCTCAACATCCCTTAAGATAGGGATAATTATCATATCTAACTACTGAGGAATTGAAGCACTTACCTTATATTATGCAAGTAGTAAGAAGTGGAACTAGTATTTTTGAAAACAGGTGGATCAAGTTTGGCCAAAGCTTTGGTACCCTATTTTGTATACTGACTCTGATAAACTCAATTAGTTATCTCAGGGAAGCATTCTAGTTTTTCATTTTTTCCTTCCATCCAATAAGATTATATTTTAAAAATATTTTTAGCTACTTCTCTCACTCTCATCTGCCCCTCCCAAGATACCTTTAAAATGTTTTGTGCTCTATTTTATACACTATTTTATCCTCTATTTTATGCAGTTATTCCTCTATTTTGCTGAGATAATTTAGAATTTTTACTTCTTACTGTTTTCTTACCAATTATTTTACATCACAAATTAAAATGAGATATTACTTTTCCTAGTAGAAAATAAAATTAAAGGTATAACCCAGTGTTGTCAAAACTAGAGTCACACAGCATACATTAGTAAAATATTTATGTAAAACACTTTGGTAATAGATATAAAGAATATTTACTTGTTAATACCTACTTATTAATTCTAGGACCATAATTAAGAATATATGAAGAAATGAAGACATAAATTCAAACAAAATTACATTTCTCACATTTATAGCAAAACATAAAATTTGCCAAAATTCAATGAAAACTGAAGAGTTTAAATTAATCAACTGGGATCAGAGAGCAAAGTGATAGAAAGATAATGGATTATTGTCAGATAATTGGACAAGGTGAAATTGTGAAAGGTATCCCAAAGCTACTAAAATGTATTTGGATCTCTTTCTCTAGAAAATAGTCTAGGATTCACTTTAGACAACCTTTTGGAGTAGTAATTTATTGAATAATTTGCTGGATTTGAGGCTCTCACATGAGCAACTGAATACTCCTAGGTATGACTGTGAATGAGTAGAAGAAATAGAAGTTGTGGTGAGTAATGAAAACCATCAACTTGATTTGGTCTAATCAGTACTTTCATAACATGCCTTAGTGATCATATATATATGTAAAATTGCAGTTGGAACTTAGATCTCTTTTTGCATCTAGTCTTCTACCATAGTTCCCACCATACTTCCCTGTACTGAACTATTATCCAGTTTCGTGAAGCCACCAACTTCTTGTTCATTACTGGAATATTTTTACAACACTTCGGTCTTCCCCAACATTTTAGATTCAATGATATTTCCATCAGGTTTATAAAACTTTCTTAATGATATTTCCATCAGGTTTATAAAACTTTCTCAAGTATAGCTCTCTAAGTTCACTCTAATGTTTCACAGAAAATCAAGGAATCATGTATTTTATATACTATTTTAGATACAGAAACTTGCTAAATGATGTGATGAAGATTTTTGTGGAACGCACTGATACTTTGTTTCTCTTATGCTAGTGGTTCAATAGTATTGCCTCAGGGATAAAAGTTTTTTGCAAAAATAAAATGTGATGATGTTGGAAAAAATACTAACTATAGTACATTGCACAAGTTTGGTTCTCAATATATTTAGCTTATTAGGTATTTGTCTTTATTTTGATGATGATTGTGAAAATTGAAAATAGAAAAGAACTAAATTACTATGAAGTCTTCTCATTTTCAAAGTGACTTCACAGAAATTTATCTCCAAATCTCTACTATTTTTGCCTGACAAGAAACTGCTGAATTAATGAGTAAACAAGTCAGCCTTGAGGAGTTTTGTTATTACATCCCATAAAATGATGTAGCATAGAAACTCAGAAATTCTCATCTACTTACTTGCAATTCCCCAGCATACTCAACACTTTTTAAAATCCCATGCTCTCATGCTGCATTATTCCATGTGGAAGCTTCTTGTCTAACACATTTTTATTTGTCAGAGTCCCACTCCAGCTATATCTTCCTTATTCACTCACCTCCTACACTGGTATTGTTGGTGAAGAGTAGCTCATGTATCAAGTATCCTTAGTACCTGACAGGATGTATTTGGTAATAATATCTCCAGAGCACTCAGCATCACATTCCAGAATTGCTAAGATGTAAAAAGTGCTAAGAATTGAAAGGTATTGGAAACCGTATTTTCCACTTCTCTTCCGTACCTTCCTGTTTTCCCCACCAGACTATGACCTGTTTGATGTACATCTCTATACATACAGCACACTCACATTAAATAATCGTTAAAAAGAAATAGTTGAATATATTTTTACAAACTAATTCTCAGAAATGGTATAAAGACAAAAGTCACAGACCCAAGAATAAGGCAATGAGGCTGTTTACAGTTGTGTTTCTAAAGGAAGATAATTCTTAGAGTTTTCTCTATAGAGGAATTGTCCTTTGCACACTTTGGCAAAAGGATGGGGAGACCAAAAGTTGCATACACGACTTAAGGATAATACATCATGGCTGTCTGAACTAATAACCCCGCTGCCAGTCCATTATTATGAACTAGGATAGGGCAGGAAGTCAAGGTGTATTGTCTTGCTTTGGCATTTTCATATTCTGCATTGTGAGCAATCTCTACTGAGAGAGGTGACAAGAAGAGAATAATAGTTAAGTAACAGATTTTAATAAGTGGGGAATAAGTAGCTAAACTTCATTAGTGATCTTAAGACCCACAAATAAAATTTATATTTTTGCAAATGCTCAATTTAAGAATATTTCCAATAATCTATCTGTAAGCTCTCAAGTATGTTAAATTTTAACTCATCATCTTAATCACCCTGTCTCTGGGTTCCTGTTCTTTATTTTATTGTTTATTTATTTATTTATTTATTTATTTATTTAGACGGAGGCTCACTCTGTCACCCAGGCTGGAGTGCAATGGCGCGATCTCCGCTCACTACAACCTCTGCCTCCCAGGTTCAAGCGATTCTCCTGCCTCAGCTTCCCAAGTAGCTGGGATTACAGGCACATGCCCCAATCCATCTATTTTTTTTGTGGTTGTTGTCTTTTTAGTACAGACGGGGTTTCACCGTGTTAGCCAGGATGGTCTCGATCTCCTGACCTCGTGATCCGCCCTCCTCGGCCTCCTAAAATGCTAGGATTAATAGGCACGAGCCACCACGCCGGCCGTGGGTTCCTGTTCTTTAAACATATAGCTATGATTCCCCAGCCCTTTTTGTTAATGTTAACCTTGTTGTTTTCTCCTTTATCCCAATGACTGTTTCCTCATCCCTTAACTTCTTCAATTAAAAAAATCTCATCTTCTTAAAGTTTTCTGCTTTTATTCTGCTTTGGGCCTGTTTGTCCCAAATCCAAGTCTACAGAGTAGAATGGAATGTTCTGTGGAGAACCTGACTTCTTGATATACCACTAACTAACAGGGTAAGCTTAAACAAAGCATTCTCTCTGGACCCTTAGTTTTCCCATTTGTAAGAAGAATGGGTATTGGAGTGGATGATCTCCATGCTCTTTGAGCCAGACATTTTAGACACTGAAATTTTCATGTCTGTCTCTCACAAATCCTTTGCCAGTGAGCTGTTGCAACCTTCAGGCACTAGAGGGAGCTTCTGGGAGAGTTTTCTAATACGTTTAGAGTGAAGTAAGGGATGAACGTCTCTTTAAAACAATACACATTCCGATTGAAAAATGTAATTTCACTTTTTAATTTAATATAAAATAAATAAATGTGGCAGCAATTATAGAATTTTGTATTATTATGACTCTGTAGCATGAAGTTAACTTAATTCGCTTTAAATAACAATCAGTCTTGAATTTTTTGTCCTGTATCTTTAAATTTATGAAAGTATAGGGAAGCACATTTAGAAACCAATGGAAAATAGCTCAATTATGTGAGTAGGATTCTTTTTAAAAGCCGCATTTCTCAACTGAGATAATTCTCTGCTTGATGATACTGTAAAAGAGAGTTGTGATGTCCCTGTGTACTTTTTAAGAATAGGTTTTAGAAAGTAGACAAATGCAATTTGACAAAGACCTGTTTAACTATGAAATTGTTATGAACTTATTTATTAAATTGCAAGGAAATCAGGATTGGGAAATTTGTGAAAAACAAATGAACATCTATTCATCAACCTAAGAATAATGTAGTTTGAGATGAGATGTTAATTTGCATTTTTATTACTATTATTTATTAAATTATGAAAAGTCAAAATATTCTTAGATTAAGATATGACTTTGAGTCTTTGCTTCCTTTGTAGACTATTTGCTTATTCTTTGGGGATCTCTCAGATAATATCTTTGATACTCTTACATTTGCTGTGTCTTTAGGTGTAGGAATGTTTGTCTCTTGAAGGACTGAAATCCTACATAACTTTTCAATCTGAGTTTTTATGGCTTTAATTATAATGAATTCTCAGTTTTTCTTTTCATTCATTGCCTCTTTTTTATTCGCTTTCTTTATTTCTGGTACTTCTATTATGGGAGTGCTAATAAGTCTCTTCCTAACCTCCATTTTTTTATTAGGCTGTATCCATTCTTTTAGTCAGCGAATACTTTCAGGTTAGATTTATTTATTTATTTATTTATTTATTTATTTATTTATTTATTGAGATGGGTTCTTGCTCTGTCACCCAGGCTGGAGTGCAGTGGCACAATCTTGGCTCACTGCAACCTCCGCCTCTAGGTTCAAGCAATTCTCCCTGTCTCAGCCTCCTGAGTAGCTGGAATTCCAGGTGCCTGCCACGACGTCCGGCTAATTTTTGTATTTTTTAGTAGAGATGGGGTTTCATCATGTTGGCCAGGCTGTTCTTGAACTCCTGACCTCAGGTGATCTGCCTGCCTTGGCCTCCTAAAGAGCTGGGATTACAGGCATGAGCCACCGTGCCGAGCCGAGGTTATTTCTTATGCCAGCCATATATATTTGTGACAACCAATGTCTCTGGTTGATTCTTGCTTCCTGTTGTTCAACATGTTTATATTTTTGAGAATATTTATACCCACATTTTAAATACTTGTTTTCTCTATTCTTTTATTAGCTCTATATTCTCTAGTATTAGATATTCCACTTCTTATCCCATAGTACATTCACTTTATTCAGAAGCCTCAAGGATTTTTACTGGGAACTCATCTTCTTTTACATGAGGCTGTCGGCTGACTTTTAAGACTGTAAGATTTCAAGGTTGGGATAGGTATAGTTTTGATCCATTTACTGAGTGTTATTCTTTATTTGTTCTTTTTCTATGTCTTTTCTGACCTATCAAAGTTCCGATGTAGGAACATAAGATGACAAGCCAACTGCCTTAACTGGTAGTATCTCATTTCCTATTCAGGTGTGCAAAGTATGTTTAAACATTTAATTTCTTCTCCCTCTCTCTCTTGCTCTTATTCTTACTCTCAAAATGCTGTTTCTCTAATTTGGAGTACTATTTTTTTTCATGAAATTCATATAGTTCATATATTACTTGGTGTTAGTAAATAAATATTTTAGATTGAGTTATTAATGAATACAAACATGACCAATATTCTATTTAAAGAAAAACGCTACATACATTTTGATAACTCAAATTTAACTAATTATATGTCTGTGTGAAAAATTATAGGGCAGGTGAAAGAATACTGAAAATAAACTGAGAATATCTGTATTTAAATCTTAGATCTGCTTTTATTAATAGTTTCACCTTGGTCAAATACCAAGATCTCTGGACTTGGTTTTATAATTCATAATATATAATTCATTTCTTCTCCTCTGAATGTACCTGTTAAGGGAGCATATGCAGCATTCACAGACACACAAGAATACATCAGCAAGAAAAGTCTGTGTGTGTGTGCGTGTGCGTGTGTGTGTGTGTGTGTGTGTGTGTGTGTGTGAATTTGGGTGTTTATCTAATAATCCCCAATGCAGGGGATTACTTTCTGGTAAACTATGATAAAGGAATGCACTTGACTGGATGTCTAAGTCAGATGTCTAATCCTTTGATGTTAGAATAGCTACTTTTATGGAGCAAACTCCCAAGTCCCTTTATTCAACTATTACATAAGCATGTATGGCTGCTCTACCTTACCTTGTAGCATGAATGGAACTGAGAGAATGAAGCAGTGGCTATATTGCAAGGGTAGACGCTGACAGCTGATGGCTAGGTAAGCTTTATACACAGGAGCAGGTAGCACAAAGAAAACTACAGCACCTGAGTACAAAAAGTAAAAGATAAAGCAGGGCATTTGCCTGCTTTTCACAGAAAATAAACCTTGTCTAGTAGCAAAGCCTGCGCAGATGACTCATGTTCAGAACAGGCAAATGATCAACTCCTCTTTCTGTGGGCAGAAACCAACAAGGGAGTAAAGACAGGAGAGATGTCCTTCTCTATGGGCTAAGGCAGATGTATAAAGAGAAGAGGAAGTAACACATTTTTTTCTTCCACAACAGTGACAAATGAATAAAACAATGTGAAAAGTCTTGACAAATTATAAGTTGCAAAAAAAATGAGAGATGTCTTGACATACTGATTAAGTGATGCAGTTATTTGTTTAAACCACTTTGTGCTTTAGATAGAAATTGTTTTTAGAGTGGCATTGTGTGCGATGCTTATTGCTCCTCGTGGAGCACAGTAGGCATTTAACACATGATAGTTTGTTGTTCGAATTTTTACCATACTTAATGTTCTGATAGCTCCATTCAATATTATCAACAGAAAAATGTATGATTCATAAAACTTCCTGAAATATTGAAATCTCAATTAGTATTACTAGTAATAATACAAATGGGAACTCCAGTTTAAAATCCCCATCGACTTCCTAATTCAACTTCCTATAATATATTAAGTATCAATATAATTTTAAGTCATTCTACTTAATTTCATTTTTAATGACATTTTCTTCTTGATTCTCTTTTTCTCAAAATACTCTATCCTGTTATCTTACCATAATATCACACACCTCTTTTCATCTTCACTCTCTATCCATAACTCCTCCACCTCCGGCAGACCATTGAAATTGCTCAAGATTTTAATCTTGTCACTTTTCTAATTCTACACATTTTCTGCAGGTAAACCAATCCATTGCCATTGGTTTAATGACTTTCTATGTCTTGATGACTTGAAAATACATATGGTTAGTCTTAACTTTTTTCTTGATCTCAAGAGAAAGACTTTAAATCCATGCATTATTGTTATCTCATTCTAAATACCTCACAGGCAACACAGGCACGACTTGTCCCAAACCGACCCAGTCTCTGCCATCGTTCTCAATCTTCTTTGTATCAGTAATGGTGACACCATCCGTTCTGCCACACAGCCGGAATCACAGAAATCATGCTTGACTCCTTCCTCATGTCAACCTTCTGCAATCATGAAGTCTCAGTCCTAAAAACCTTTCCCAAGGCTCAGATTACTTCCTTTCCCACCCTACCACTATAGTCCAAATTCCTATCACTTTTCTGTAGTGGGATATGATGATACAGACAGTAAACATTATTCTAAAGCATTGCTGAACTCAGGAATTAGTAAGTAATCTCTAGTAACTTACCGACTCTTTAATAAAGTTAGAAATCAAGAATGTAAACCAAAGACAGAACAACTTTAAAAAATAAAAACATATGTCTAAATGTCTAAATCATTAACCAGTTAAAGAAAAAAATAGGCTGGGCGCCGTGGCTCAGGCCTGTAATCCTATCACTTTGGGAGGCCGAGGTGGGTGGATTGCCTGAGCTCAGGAGTTCGAGACCAGCCTGGGCAACACGTTGAAATCCCTTCTCTACTAAAATACAAAACATTATCTGGGCATGGTGGTGTGTGCCTGTAGTCCCAGCTACTCGGGAGACTGAAGCAGGAGAATTGCTTGAATCCGGGAGGCGGAGGTGCAGTGAGCCAAGATCGCGTCACTGCACTCCAGCCTGAGCAACAGAGCTAGATTCAGTCTCCAAATAATAATAAGCAGTATAAAATGTTTAGAACTGTGGAAAATAAAAGAATTTGTATCAAAATTTGTGAGAAATAAAGATTTAGAAGATGGTTTTAGACTTTAAAAATACTTAGAAACAAAACTCAAATATTAACTAATTAAATTTTAATCCACAAAACTGGTACAACGCAGAATGAAAAGTTGAAAAGGAAAGCAACAACAAAAAATAAGAGTAATTGCAATAAAGAACTGAGAAAAATAGAGTTAATAAACAAAATGTATTTAAATTAGTTTTTTAAGATAATGAATAAAATAAGGTATACATATAGATCCTGATTTTAGACAATAATAAGTGAAATATTAGCAATAAAAAAGGGAGACCCAATATTAGATATCACGTCCAATTTTTTACAAAAAATTATAAAATGTTATGACATGTTTATAAATACAAATAGAGTTTTACGGGACAGTAGAAGAATGATCAATTCTTTTAGAAATATCAATTAACAAAATGACCCCTACAGAAAAATAAATACAAAATACTATGATTTTTTTAAAAAAGAAGTATAGTCAAAATTCTCCCTTAAAATATATGCTGAGCTCAGGTGTTTTTATAAGTGAATTTTAAATCAAATTAAAAAAACTGATAATCTCAATTTATTACAAATAAGAAATGGCAAAGAAAAGAAAAAGAAAAAACATACCCCAATTCATATTACGAAGCAATTATAACCTTCTTATTAAAATCTAAACAAGAAAAGCATAATAAAAAGAATTATTGGCCAATCTCTGAAAAGTGTGCTTGCAACATATTACATAATACTTTAGAAAACGTTTCCTTTATTTTCTTTTGCCTTCACATTGTTTGAACAGTTTGGCCCCCATCATTACCATGCTTAAGAAATGAATTTTGTAGGGTGTTTGTGCTGTTTGATTGAGTTTACTTGGATTTTTAGCCATTTTCTTTATACTTGACTGCCAAATTCCACAAGATATTTTTACCTTTTCTAGTTTTCTATAATTTCATTGTCTTGTAGATTCTGTTATCTGACTCTTTGCTAACACTCTTTCTATGTTCTCTGACTTTCCCGTTAGCCCTTTTATGCTGGGAGTGAAACATATAGAGCCTGACCTATTGCTCTTCATGATTTATATCCACTTCCTTGAATAGCACACCCATTCCCATATGTCTAGTAATCTTCATTTCATCGGTAACTCTCAAACTGAAAAGTTCCCCATCTGATCACTGGAGCTGTAGTTTTGTCAGATACTTAGCTCTGCTGTGCACATCACTTCTTTGATTGAATTTGACTAACACCAAACTCATCATTTTTCCTGTCAAAACTCTGACTTCTAATCTTTTTTACCTCACATTACCTTTTCCATGGCCACATTTTTTTTATTTTTTGGTAACCAGAACTTGTCAATGGCATATCATTGAATTTTTTTCTTTTTCATTAGCTGTATCCATCTGATTCAATCTTCAATATAGCTCATATTTGTCTCTTTCTGTCCAATCTCATTTTACATTGTTAAACAAGTGTTTATCACTAATCTGGAATACATCATCCTCAATAAGGCTTTTGTTTTCCTCCAGGCTGCACTGCTCACGGTGCTCGGTTTTCTGTTAAGCAACCAGCTCATTACAGTAGATCACCAAGGTGATCTGTTCTTCTGTTCTTCAGAAGTTCACTATTTCTTATTGCAACAGGGCTACACAATTTTAAGATTCTTCAAAATCAATATCTAATTAACATTATTTTTCATTACTATTCTGTATATCTTCACATTCCATAAATATAATGCTCATGTTTATGTTAAATTTCCTTATAAGTTCAACACATTGAAAGCTAAAATAAAGACTTCCTACTATGAAATTGTAAATAAAACCCTTGGCTATGGAATCCAGATTGTATTTTTAGTGGAATTATGCTTTGTTTATTTAAAATACATCAAAGCTGAAAATATAAAGAGATTAAACTGAAAATGGTCTATGAATGTATGGGCATCTTTGTCAGATTGTTTTATTCTTATTTTCAAAAGGTGTTACTTGCTTCATGGCAATTAAATCGTAAAATTATATTTTAGGATGGCAAGTTATCTTTGAAAGCAAGCATTTGGCTCTGGTTAACTGTTTTTTTGTGTTCTGTGTGTGAGCGTGTGTGTGTGTGTGTGGTTTTGTTTTTTTTCTTTCCATAGAGGTTAGAGAAGACGCTTGACATAGCTTGTCTGACATTATAGTAAAAGGAGTTATTAAGAAAATTGCCCGTAACTTGTACCAATTTGTGGTTTCTGCATTTTCCCTTTGGCTTCTGTTTTCTAATTCCCTGGTCCCAAGCCACATCAGTTATTTCTTAATTCACTTTAAGCCACATATCATCATGACAATGTCTGTTACTCAAGATCCCTGAGTCCTTTGCCAACCTCAATGGTTATTTGATATAATAGAAGAGATTATGTGATTGACAATGAAATTAGATCTTAAGCTGACACTTAACTTGTAGGAACAGTGACCTATGCTTGGTGGATATTTACATCTTGAGTTGTTCTGTCCCTGTTCTTTGAATTTTCCAAAATTCTTAGATTACTTCACAAGACAATGTCATCTGAGTGTAAACACCAACCATAGCAACAAAATCACAATATTATAATATTATCATTGTTTAAAATAACAAGCTGTTTTCTCATTTATAATAATTTCTGATACAAATTCTTTAATCTTATTTTTAATTTAATTTTTTTTTCTTGCATGTTAAGTTCACATTTTTGGTCTCATGAGTGTTATGCATAAAACATTTTTTAACACAATTGCATTTTGTTATTCTTAATTATTATAGAAGTTGTTATTTTAAAAGTCTATATTAAGAATGTAGACTTAATTTTTGCTTAATTAGTATTCAAATCCAAAATTAATAGTTACATTGATGTATATTAATTTAGAACAAGTAGTTAGAAAAAATGAATAAGACCCAGTATTTGATAGCACAACAGTAACTACGGTTAACAATAATTTAATTACACTTTAAAAAATAACTAAAAGATCATAATTAAGTTGTTTGTAACAGAAAGGATAAATGGTTGAGGGGATAGGTATTCCATTTACCATGATATGATTATCACTCATTGCATTCCTGTACCAAAGTATCTCATGTACCCCATATAGATATACACCTACTAAAAATTGAAAATTTAAAAAAGAACAGTTTATAATATTTAACTTATAGAAAATATATTCTTTTTTTGAAGTTTAGAGATTTATTTTCCATATTCTTGAAAGCTTCAAAACAAAAATGGTATTGTCAAATTGTGTCTACTGAAATTCAGGATCATATATGCTTTTAATGTTAAGTTTTACTCATTTAAGCATAGTTATATGAATGAATGAATGTATTGGAGCATCTATATAAATAATTTTGTTCAGAGTAATTCATCAGTGCCTCTCATTTAAATAAAATTAGCATAGTTAATAAAAATGCACATTTTTTCAAGATATGAGACATTTCTTTCTTAGACAATGGGAACAGAAAATATTTTAGAGTTCTCACTGCCCTAGAACATTTTGCAAAACATTGTTTGCCAACTCTTTCTCTAAAGAACACCACACACTCAAATATGCATGGGCTGAAAGAGCAGATTTTAAATTTCATTTTATATGTAACACTCTTACCTTGAGATGAGATTTCTTAGCCAGCATCGTATACTGCTGTTTCTAACATTAATTTCTCATTGCCAAGTAACTTCACTACTACCTAAAAATGTGTTCTGCTGGCTCATAAACAATTATATCATCAATCCCCTCTGTGTGTAACAAGAGACCTTAACCACAGAACTGGGAAATAAAAGGAAGAATTATGCCAGAAGTAACAACCGTGCCAGAAACCTGCCTTGCAGTGATTGGCTAAATGAGGCCAACCAGTTGAGTTTCATTCAGCAGACTTTTTGAGTTAACCTACAAGCTTTTTTTTTTTTTTTTTTTTTTTTCCATTTTCTCTTTTTCTTTACTTGGGTCTCCTTTGATTTCATGCTGGCTTTTTAAATTGAGGATAAAGTTAATTCATTTAACAATGCCACAGCTGGAATTAAGTATGCCTCTTCTCTGATCGCTGAGGGGAGGGGCTGTGCTGATTGGTGGTGTCTTACTGGATGCCCAACACCCTTGAGGGCTGTTGCTGAATCAGTGGTGCCTCTAGCGACAGGCAAGAAGTTAACTAATTATGAACATATGGTTTGGCAGACACCTTGTTAGCTTGCTGCTGCGTAGGTGTTTGGAAGGAGGTGAAGGGGAAAGTTTGAGGTAGAAGGTGTGGCTGAAAGTCCCACTGATAAGCCTGGGGGAGATTTGATTGATCCTAATCTTTTTGTCAAGAATCAGCATGCTTCTGGCAGCAACAGCTTGGTAATAACAGAGATTTGTGGCCCTTAAGCTCTTGTGGTGATAGACGGCACACATAACCAGACCAGTCAACTGGCTCCTTATAAGGCCCTCATTTAATTGGCTGCAATAGTGGGGACAGAAATGAGATGTTAGGTCAAGGTACAACACATGGCCTACCTGAAATGGCTCAAAATGATCTAAAGCACAGATGTCACTCTTTACTGGCATGATTACCATCAGAGGAATAAGAGAAGGCTTGAGAAAAGGACTGCAGGGAAGCCTTTAGTAAGAGCCACGCAAGTGCGGTATTTATATTGTACTTGAATTACTTAAAGAAAAATGCAGGCATATAAAGGATTGAGAGGAGACACATTAGATTGGGTTGTGACTTGATCTGAAGAAGAATAAAGCAGGTATTCTATTTTATAAAAATTGAAATTTCTTGGAAAATTAATAGTAGATAGTTTGAAACATTTTGTGAATTTTATGTATTTATGAAAATTACACACACTCCTGGTATTCAACTGCATAGCTGTAAAATCATATATTTTCATCAGCTACATTTTGCATATAGTACTT
>NW_016805666.1:4561025-4603365 GCF_001698545.2 Rhinopithecus bieti
TAAAGTATATTTTATATAAGATCCTTGGAATTATTATTATTGTATAAATTTTATATACCTACTCTAAAGCCTAAATTTTTTGAATACTAAAAAAATTCCATGATGCCTATGGAAAAATAATTTATCTAATGGGAAACATTTGCTCTTAAAAGATTTGCTAGTTTCCAATCTTTCTCCTATACTTATGGATGTTCTTATGTCAATCACTCAGGGTGGTATAGACAATAGAGACATTTTGTATATCATTTAAAATAGTATTGGATTATCTAAAATTATATAAATAGTATAGTATTATCTAAAATTATATAAAAGTAATTATGCAGCCTGCCTGTATTAGTTCATTCTCACGCTGCTATGAAGAAATACATGAGACCTGGGAATTTTTAAAGAAAAAAGGTTTAATTGACTCACAGATTTACATGGCCAGGGAGGTCTCAGGAAACTTGCAATCATGGCAGAAGACACCTCTTCACATGGTAGTGGGAGAGAGAGTGCCAAGTGAATAGGGAACCCCATAACAAAACCATCAGATCTCATGATAACTCACTCACTATCAGGAGAACAGCATGGGAGAAACCACCCCCATGATTCAATTATCTCCATCTGATCCCACCGTTGACACATGGGGATTATTATAACTCAAGGTGAGATTTGAGTGGGGACACAGAGCCAAATCATATCACTACCTTGCTACTAAGTGATCAATAATTAGCATATTTCCAGATGGAAGGAATATTGCTCCAGATGTGACCCAGTAGACTCACCTCTGTGTTCTGCAATTACACAGATTGCACATGAACAGTGTTGTGTGAAAGTGAATATGTGTACATGTGCATATGTCAATATGGTAATTGTTTGTTCTTCTGGAAATGGTTTTTACACATCTATTTTAAAGCAGCTACAATTCATTTTTTAAATGTTCCAAACCTTATGTCTTATTGAAAATACACCCACAGGGATCTTGGAATGAGAAAGATTGGAAGTGGGACAGTGTAGAGCACGGCTATAGCCAGATAACTTTAGGCCAGGTTCTAACACTTAGTGGCAGTGTGACCTTGGGCAAATTGCTAACTCCTTAAATTTTTGATGTCCTCATCCATAAATAGCACCTGACCTACATGACCTACCACAGTGGGTTAGTGTAAGGATAAATTGAGTTAATATATGACATGGTTTGGATTCGTGTTCCCAACCAGATCTCAAGTTGAAATGTCTTCCCCAATGCTGGAGGTAGGGCCTGGTGGTTGGTGACTGGATGATGGGGGTCATTTCTTATGGTTTAACACCATCCCCCTTTGTTCTGTCATTACAATAGTGAGTTCTTGTGAGATCTAATTGTTTAAAAGTATATGGCACCTCCCTGTCTCACTCTCTCTCTCTCTCTCTCTCTCTCTCTCTCTGTCTCTCTCATTTGTGCTCTGGCCATGTAAGATAAGCCTGCTTCCTGTTTGCATTCCACAATAATTGTAACTTTCCTGAGGCCTCCCAAGAAGTCAGGTAGATAGGCAACATTGTGTATAGCCTCCAGAACCATGAACCAATTAAGCCTTTTAAAAAATATTTTATATTAAATAAACAAATATTAAATAAAACCAACACTCAGATATTTCTTTACAGCAATGTGAGAATGGATTAATACAGAAAATTGGTACCAAGGAGTAGGGCATTTCTATAAAGATACCTGAAAATGTGGAAGCGACTTTGGAACTGGGTAACAGGCAGAGATTGGAAGAGTGTGGAGGGCTCACAAGATAAGAAGATGAGAGAAATTTGGAACTTCTGAAAGAATTGTTGAACAGTTGTGACCAATGTGATAGTGACATGGACAAAGATGGCCATGCTAATAAGGTCTCAGATGGAGGTGAAGAACTGATTGAGAACTGGAGCAAAGGTCACATTTGTTATGTTTTAGCAAGGAGGCTGGCTGCATTGTGCCTCTGTTCTAGGGAATCTGTGGAACTTTGAACTTGAGAGTGATAATTTTGGGAATCTAGTGGAAGAAATTTCTAAGGAGCAAAGTGCTCAAGAATGGCCTGGCTGCTTCTAACACCTATACTCATATGTGTGAGCAAAGAAATGATCTGAAACTGCTTATATTTAAAAGAGAAGTAGACCATAAAAATTTGGAAAATTTGCAGCCTGGCAATGCAGTAGAAAAGAAAAACCCATTTTATGGGGACCAATTGAAGCCCAATGCAGAAATTTGAATAACTAAAAGGAAGACAAGTGCTGATAGCTTCCAACACAATGGGCAAAAGGCCTTCAAGGCATTTCAGAGACTTCTGGGGCAGCCTCTCCCATCACAGGCCTAGAGACCTTGGAAAGAAGAATGGTTTCATGGGCCAGGACCCTGGGGCCACCAAAGCTAAGAACTCAGGGGGAGTCCATTTAACCCCCCGACCACCTACACTGGAACAGGCACTTGTATCCAAGGCTGAAAGACCAATAGATAGTTCACATCACAGGAATCTGTGCAGAGAGCACCCAGTACCCCAGTACCAGCCCAGAGCCAGGTAGGTTTGCTGGTTGGCTAGACCCGGAAGTGAGACAACAATCACTGCAGTTTGGTTCACAGGAAGCCACATCCATAGGAAAAGGGGGAGAGTAGTACATCAAAGGAATACCCCATGGGACAAAGAATCTGAACAACAGCCTTCAGCCCTAGACCTTCTCTCTGATAGAGCCTGCCCAAATGAGAAGGAACCAGAAAATGGATCCTAATAATACAACAAAAGAAGGCTCTTCAGTACCCCTCCAAAACCACACAAGTTCACCAAAAATGGATCCAAACCAAGAAGAAATCCCTAATTTACCTGAGAAAGAATTCAGGAGGTTAGTTATTAAGCTAATCAGAAAGGAAGGGACCAGAGAAATGGGAAGCCCAATGTAAGGAAATCCAAAAACTGACATAAGAAGAAGGGAGAAATAGTCAAGGAAATAAATAGCTTAAAGTAAAACCAACAGGAAATTCAGGAAACTTTGGATACAGTTTTAAAAATGTGAAATGCTCTGGAAAGTCTCAGCAATAAAAATGAACAAGTAGAAGAAAGAAATTCAGAGCTTGAAGACAATGTCTTTGTATCAAACCAATCCAACAAAGACAAAGAAAAAAGAATAAGAAAATATGAACAAAGTCTCCAAGAAGTCTGGGATTATGTTAAATGAGCAAACCTAACAATAATCAGTGTTCCCGAGGATGAGGATTATTCTAAAAGCTTGGAAAACATATTTGGGGAAATAATGAAGAAAAACTTCCCCAGCCTTGCTAGAGACCTAGACATCCACATACAAGAAGCACAAAGAACACCTGGGAAATTTATCACAGAAAGACCTTCACCTAGGAACATTGTCATCAGGTTATCCAACGTTAAGATGAAGGAAAGAATCCTAAGAGCTGTGAGACAAAAACACAAGGTAACTTATAAAAGAAAACCTATCAGGTTAACAGCAGATTTCTCAGAAGAAACCCTAAAAGCTAGAAGGGATTGGGGTCCTATCTTCAGTCTCCTCAAACAAAACAATTATCAGCCAAGAATTTTGTATTCGGTGAAACAAAGCATCATATATGAAGGAAAGATACAGTCTTTTTCAGACAAACAAAAGCTGAGAGAATTTGCCACTACCAAGCCACCACTACAAGAACTGCTAAAAGGAGCTCTAAATCTTGAGAAACAAATCCTGGAAACACAAAATAGAACCTCTTTAAAGCATGAATCACACCGGACCTGTAAAACAAAAATACAAGTTAAAAAGCAAAAACAAAAAAAACAAGAAAATAAAAATACACAGGCAGCAAATATCATGGTGAATGCAACAGTACCTCATATTTCAATGCTAACACTGAATGTAAATGTCCAAAATGCTCCACTTAAAAGATACAGAACCACAGAATGGAAAAGAACTCACCAACCAATTATCTGCTGCCTTCAGAATACTCACCTAACACATAAAGCTCACAAAAATTTAAAGTAAAGGGGTGGAAAAAGGCATTTCATGTAAATGGACACCAAAAGCAACAGTGGTAACTATTCTTATATCAGACATAACAAACTTTAAAGCAACAACAGTTAAAAGAGACAAACAGGGCTACTATGTAATGGTAAAAGGCCTTGTCCAAGAGAAAAATATCACAATCCTAAACATATATGCACCTAACACTGGAGCTCCCAAATTTATAAAACAATTACTAATAGACCTAAAAAATGAGATAGGCAGCAACACAACAAAAATGAGGGACTTGAATACTCCACTGACAGCACCAGACAGGTCATCAAGACGGAAAGTCAACAAAGAATGGTTTTAAACTATACCTTGGAACAAATGGACTTAATAAATATATACAGAACATTTCATCCAACAACCACAGAATACACGTTATATTCAACAGTGCATGGAACTTTCTCCAAGATAGACCATATGATAGGCTGTAAAACTAGCCTCAATAAATTTAAGAAAATTAGAATTGTATGAAGCACTCTCTCAGACCACAGTAGAATAAAGCTGGAAATCCACTCCAAAAGGAACCTTCAAAAGCATACAAATACATGGAAATTAAATAACATGCTCCTGAATGAGCACTGGGTCAGAAATGAAATCAAGATGGAAATTAAAAATTCTTCAAACTGAATGACAATAATGACACAACCTATTAAATCCTCTGGGATACAGCCAAGACAGTGCTAAAAGGAAAGTTTATAGCCCTAAGTGGCTTCATCAGAAAGACTGGAAAAACACAAACTGACATTCCAAGGTCACATCTCAAGAAACTAGAGAAACAAGAATAAACCAAACCCAAACCCACCAGAAGAAAGGAAATAACCAAGATCAGAGAGGAACTAAATGAAACTGAAACAACAACAAACAAACAATACAAAAGGTAAGTGAAACAAAAAAACAGTGTTTTGAAAAGATAAATAAAATTGATGGACCATTAGCAAGATTAACCAAGAAGAGAGAAAAATCCAAACAACCTCACTAAGAAACAAAACAGGAGATATTTCAAGTGACACTACTGAAATATAAAAGATTCTTACAGGCTAGTATGAACACTATTACATACATAAGCTAGAAAACCTAGAAGAGATGTTAAATAAATTCCTGGAAAAATATAACCCTCCTAGCTTAAATCAAGAAGAATTAGATACCCTGAGTAGACCAGTAAAAAGCAGCAAGATTGAAATAGTCATTTAAAAATTACTAAGAACAACAAAAAAGTCCAGGACCAGATGGAGTCACAGCAGAATTCTACCAAACATTCAAAAAAGAATTGGTACCAATCCTTTTGACACTATTCCATAAGACAGAGAAAGAAGGAACTCTCCCTAATTCATTCCATGAAGCCAGCATCACCCTAATACCAAAACCAGTAAAGGACATAACCAAAAAAGAAAACTGTAGACCAACATCCTTGATTAACATAGATGCTAAAATCCTTTACAAAATGCTGGCTTACCGAATCCAACAACATATCAAAAAGATCATCCACCATGATCAAGTGGGTTTCATACCAGGGATGCAGGGATGGTTTAACATATGCAAGTCAATAAATGTGATACACAACATAAACAGAATTAAAAACAAAAATCACACGATCACCTCAATAGATGCAGAAAAAGCATTTGACATAATCCAACATCCCATTATGATTAAAACTCTCAGCAAAATTGGCATACAAATTACATACCTTAATGCAATAAAAGCCATCTATGACAAACTCACAGTCAACATAATACTGAATGGGTAAATGTCGAAATCACTCCTTCTGAGAACTGGAACAAGACAAGGATGCCCACTCTCATTACTCCTCTCAACATAGTCTGGAATTCCTAGCCAGAGCAATCAGACAAGAGAAAGAAATAAAAGACATCCAAATTGGTAAAGAGGAAGTCAAACTGTCACTGCTTGCTGATGATATAATCGTTTACCTTGAAAAGGTACCTAACGACTCCACCAGAAAGCTCCTAGAGTTGATAAAATAATTCAGCAGTCTCTGGATACAAGATTAACATACACAAATTGGTAGCTCTTCACTACACCAACAGTGACCAAGTGGATAATCAAATCAAGAACTCAACTCCTTTTACAATAACTGCAAGTAAGTAAATAAGTAAGTAAGTAAGTAAGTAAGTAAGTAAATAAATAAATAAATAAATAAATAAAATACTTAGGAATATACCTAACTAAGGAGTTGAAAGATCTCTACAAGGAAAACTACAAAACACTGCTGAAAGAAATCACAGATGGCACGAACAAATGGAAACACATCCCATGCTCATGGATGGGTAGAATCAATATTGTGAAAATGACTTTACTGCCAAAAGCAATCTCCAAATTCAATGCAATTCCAATCAAAATACCACCATCATTCTTCACAGAATTAGAAAAAATAATTCTAAAATTTATATGGAACTGAAAAAGAGCCCACGTAGCCAAAGTAAGACTAAGCAAAAGGAACAAATCTGGAAGCATCATATTACCTGATTTCAAACTATATTATAAGGCCATAGTCACGAAAACTGCATGGTACTGGTACAAAAATAGACACATAGACCAATGGAACAGAATAGAGAACCCAGAAATAAACCCAAATACTTACAGCCAACTGATCTTCAACAAAGCAAACAAAAACATAAAGTGGGGGAAAGGACATCCTTTTCAACAAATGGTGTTGGGATAATTGGCTAGCCACATGTAGGAGAAAGAAACTGGATCCTCATCTCTCATCTTATACAAAAATCGATGCAAGATGGATTAAAGACTTAAGCCTNGCAATTCCAATCAAAATACCACCATCATTCTTCACAGAATTAGAAAAAATAATTCTAAAATTTATATGGAACTGAAAAGAGCCCACGTAGCCAAAGTAAGACTAAGCAAAAGGAACAAATCTGGAAGCATCATATTACCTGATTTCAAACTATATTATAAGGCCATAGTCACGAAAACTGCATGGTACTGGTACAAAATAGACACATAGACCAATGGAACAGAATAGAGAACCCAGAAATAAACCCAAATACTTACAGCCAACTGATCTTCAACAAAGCAAACAAAACATAAAGTGGGGAAAGGACATCCTTTTCAACAAATGGTGTTGGGATAATTGGCTAGCCACATGTAGGAGAAAGAAACTGGATCCTCATCTCTCATCTTATACAAAAATCGATGCAAGATGGATTAAAGACTTAAGCCTAAGACCTGAAACTATAAAAATTCTAGAAGATAACATTGAAAAAACCCTTGTAGACATTGGCTTAGGCAAAAATTTTGTGACCAAGAACATGAAAGCAAATTCAATAAAAACAAAGACAAACAGCTGAGACCTAATTAAACTAAAGTGCTTTTGCATGGCAAAAGGAACAGTCGGCAGAGTAAACAGGCGACACATAAAGTGGGAGAAAATCTTCACAGTCTATACACAAAGGACTAATATCCAGAATTTACAACAAGCTCAAACAAATCAGTAAGAGAAAAACAAACAATCCCATCAAAAAGTGGGCTAAGGACATGAATAGACAATTCTCAAAATAAGATACACAAATGGCAAATAAACATATGAAAAAATGCTCAACGTCACTAGTGATCAGGGAAATGCAAATCAAAACCATGTCGCAATACCACCTGACTCCTGCGAGAATGGCCATTTAAAAAAAAGAAAAGAAAAAAAAACAGTAGATGTTGGCATGGATGCGGTGAACAGGGAACATTTTTGCACTGCTGGTGGAAATGCAAACAAGTACAGTCACTATGGAAAACAACATGGAGATTCCTTAAAGAACTAAAACTAGAACTACAATTTGATTCAGCAATTCCACTACTGTGCATCTACCCAGAGGAAAAGAAGTCGTTATTCAAAAAAGATAATTGCATATGCGTGTTTATAGCAGCACAATTCACAATTGCAAAATTGTAGAACCAACCCAAATGCCCATCAATCAACAAGTGGATAAAGAAACTGTGGTGTATATATATGATAGAATACTATGCAGCCATAAAAAAGGAATGAATTAATGGCATTTGCAGTGATCTGAATGAGACTGGAGACTATTATTCTAAGTGAAGTATCTCAGGAATGGAAAACGAAACACTGTGTGTTCTCAACGATTTGTGGAATCTAAGCTATGAGGACACAAAGGCATAAGAATGATACAATGGGGACTTTGGGGGAAGAATGGGAGGGGTGTGAGGGCTGAAAGACTATAAATATGGTGCAGTGTATACTGCTTGGGTGATGGGTGCACCAATATCTCACAAGTCAGCACTAAAGAACTTACTCGTGTAACCAAATACCACTTGTACACCAATAACTTTTTGAAAAATAAATAAATAACAAAAAAAAAAGATTCAAGAACGACAAATGCCAATAATATGCTTACTTTTGAGAGAGTAGTTTTTCTATTTCCTTTAAAGAAAAACAATCTTAATAGCCTCTCCATCTCCCTAACCTTAACTCACTATGTGCAAAGACCTTTGGGATGGGTTGGGGTGTTTCTGGATTATGACAACATTGTTGAGAACGTTTATGATGTTTGTAAATCTTCCTTCATACATAGCTTTTTTCCTCCTCTTTGTCTTTTTTTTCTGATGCCTTTCTTTTGTCTCGGTTCCCCATGAAAGTCAGGTTTCATGATGATTTCTTGGTGAACTCCCCTTTTTGAAGACGCTTCAATCCCAAACATTCTCATGTCAGAAAACAGGACAATGTGTGACTATCTTTGAGTTCATTGTAACTAGAAGAAACAAAATTGTTGTATGGATATGAAATGGGATAACCACATTGAGTATATACATTTGTTTATTAATTTTTATGTAAGTAAACAGTTGTGCGCCAATCATAAAAAAGAAATTTGTATAACTAAAAGGAAGGCAAGTGCTAAAAGCTTCCAACATAATGGACAAAAGTCCTTCAAGGCATTTCAGAGACCTTTGGGGCAGCCCCTTCCATTACAGGCCCAGAGGCCTTGGAGAGAATGGTTTCACAGGCCAGGCCCCCAGGGCCCCGTTGCCCTGTACAGCCCTGGGACACCACTCCCTGCATCCCAGCCACTCCTGAGCCAGTCGTGGCTCAAAAGGATCCAGGAACAGCTCAGGTAACTGCTTCAGAGGGTGCAAGCCATAAGCCTTGGCAGCTACCATGTGGTGTTAAGCTTGCAGGTCCACAGAACGCAATAACTGAGGATTAGGTGTCTCTGCCTAGATTTCAGATGATCTATGAAAAGCCTAGATGTCCAGGCAGAAACCTGCTTCAGGGACAGAGCCCTTATAGAGAAGCTCTGCTAGGTCAGTGAGGAGGGGAAATATGGAGTTGGAGCTCCCATGCAGAGTTCCCACTGGGTCACTGCCTGGTGCAGCTGTGAGAAGACAGCCATGATCTTGTAGACCCTAGAATGGTAGCTCCACTAGCAGCTTGCACCCTTGCACCTGAAAGGGCCATAGGCGCTCAACAGCAGCCCATTAGAGTGACTGTGGAGGCTGAAGCAGAGCTGAAGCAGAGACAGAAGCAGAGCTGCCCAAAGCTTTGGGAGCCCAACCCTTGCACCAGCATTCCTTGGATGTGGTACATGGAATAAAAGAAGATTATTTTGGAGCCTTCGGATTTAATGACTGCACTTTTGGGTTTCGGAGTTGCATGGGGCCTGTAACCGCTTTCTTTTTTCAATTTCTCCCTTTTGACAAAGTTTTGTTTACCCAATGTCTATACCCACATTGTACCCTGTCAATAACTAACTTGTTTTTCATTTTACAGGCTCATAGGCAGGAGGGCCTAGCCTTGTCTCAGATAAGACTTCAGACTGTTGACTTTTGAGTTAATGCTGAAATGAGTCAACACTTTGGGGGAATGTTGGGAAGACATGATTGTATTTTGCATTGTGAGAAAGACATGAGATTTGGGAGGGGCCAGGGGCAAAATGCTATGTTTTGGATCTGTGTCCCAAACCAAATCTTATTTTGAAGTGTAATCCTTAATTTTGGAGGTGGGGGAAGTGATTGGATCATGAGGGTAGTTGCTCCTCGTTTAACACCATTCCCCTTTGGTGTTGTTTTCATGAAAGTGAGTTCTTGTGATACCTGGCTGTTTAAAAGCACATGCCACCTCCCCTCTTTCTCTTACTCGTGCTCTGGCTATGTAAGAGGAGCCACTTCCCTTTGTCTTTTGCCATGATTGTAGGATTCCCCAGGCTTCCCCAGATGACAATGGCCAGCATCATGCTTCCTGTACATCTTGTGGAACCATGAGCCAATTAAACCGCTATTCTTTATAAATTATCCACTCTCAGATATTTCTTTATAGCAATGAAAGAACAGATTAATACAATGTATATGAAGATTTCAGCATTAGGCTTGGCAGAATTTACATGCTAAATATGTGTTTGTTAAACATAAGACAGAGAGGCACCTACATGATTCTCATATAGTTCTAGTTGTCTTTAGGTGGTCTGACACTTTAGGGTAAATTTATAAAAGCGGTGAACCCAAAACAAGAAGTTGAGGATCTATCAAACCTAAAAATAGAACTTATTTAGATGCATAGGTAAAGAAACCACACACAGCAAAAAGGTTCAATAGGGTCTGCTTGGTGAAGAGAAGGTTGCTTCACCCATAGTACTTGCTCACCCCACAATGGGAAGTAATGGTGACACTAGCTCACACATGAGCACCTTTCTCTCTTTAAAGCTCCTAGTTTTTAAAAAAATTCTCCCGGGTGTACAAAATACAGCATGAGTTTTCATCAGAGACTATTTATGTTGCAATTCTTACTAGCTGAATGCAGCCACTTGGTCATGATGCCTGTGCACCGTGGCCATTATATATTTGCTTGTGTCAAAAGCCCCATTTTCTAGGCCCTTCATTCCAGCTGATGGAACTTCATTGAGCAGATCAATAGTGGAACAGACCTGAAACAGTCCTAATTCCTTAGCATTGAACCACCACCAATTCCACCTTTTTTGTTTTATTTTGTTATGAATTATGAGATACAATTGCCTGCAGTGTATTATTTTAATCCCTGGTGACATAATTTGGTTCTCTTTTTCTTATTTAAAGAAACAAACATCACTCACCTGTCTTCTGGTAGTTTGCCGCATGCTTGATTATTTGGATTAAGACATTTCAATTATTCAGGTAGTTTAAGAGGAACAATATTTATGTGGACCTTGTATAAACATAGAGGGTTTTATGAATGTTACAAATACATATATGTTTTCCACAGAATCATGTCTAGCACTTGGATTATATCTTTTACAGGTAAAAAGCAATTAAAAAATAGCTTTTCCTGAGTATTAGCTCATGTATTTTTATTCACTTAAAACATCTGTCTTTTATTTGTCACCTTAGAAATCAGAACAGCTTGTAGCATTAAGATTTTGCCAGGAATTCATTTAAAAATAAGTAGGAATAGTGGGACCAAAGCATTTTCAACAGATGGCACTTAGACCATCTAATTTAGCAATATATTTATTTTGTTTTACAGAAAATTACCAGGCTAATGAGGGTGGTATAATTTTCCAAGTTCATGCAATCGATACCAAAATCTAAAATGTCTGAGTCTATCACGTTTCTTGTATTAAAATCCCATTTTACTTACATTTTAAAAGAAATATATAGAAATAGCTAATATTCCTGCTAAAGTAAAAATCAAGTTGTTATCGCTGCAATGTTATCTAAATATAAGAGCCTAATCTTGCCCAAGGAATGTTTTGCAGTTTCAAGGTTTAACATATGGAAACCATTCTTAAATCACACTTTCTACATTTCTCAATTGTCTCAGAATTTGGAGAACTCATGGCTAGTACAATTATTATTAAACATAACTAGATCCCTCACATTATATTTCCTAGAGTATTTAAATGAAAGAAGTCTTTCTCAGTGAAACTTAACCAGAATTCACAAAATAATTACTATGTGCAGATAGATGATGCATATAATATTTACTTGGAATGTTTTCTAAATTAATAATCATCTAGACAAAAAATGGTTTTAAACACCATTTTGAGGAAGACCTGGGATTTCTACTGTGAAACATTAAAGATGCAAGGGAAACAAGGAGGTAACTGAGTGATATGGTTTTGCTCTGTATCACCACCCACATCTCACCTTAAATTGTAATAATCCCCATGTGTTGTAGGAGGGACCCTTTGGGAGGTAACTGAATTATGGGTGCAGGCTTTTCCTGTGATGTTCTCATGATGGGGAATAAGTCTCATGATATCTGATGGTTTATAAAGGGGAGATCCCCTGCACATGCTCTCTCTTGCCTGCCACCCTGTAAGATGTGCCTTTCTCCTCTTTTGCCTTTTGCTATAATTGTGAGGCTTCCTCATCCATGCAGAACTGTGAGTCCACGAAATCTCTTTTTCTTTAAAAATTACCCAATCTCAAGTATGTCTTTATTAGCAGTGTAAGAACAGTCTAATACAGTAAATTGGTACTGGGTAGTGGGGTGCTGCTGTAAAGATATCCAAAAATGTGAAAGCAACTGGAACTGGGTAACAGACAGAGTTTGGGAGAGTTTGGAGGGCTCAGAAAATGTGGAAAAGTTTGGAACTTCCTAGAGACTTGAAGGACTCAGAAGACAGAATGGTGTGGGAAAGTTTGAAACTTCCTAGAGACATGTTGAATGGCTTTAACCAAAATGCTGATGTGATATGGACAGTAAAGTCCAGGCTGAGGTGGTGTCAGATGGAGATAAGGAACTTGTTGGGAGCTGGAGTAAAGATCACTCTTGCTATGTAAATAGACTGGTGGCATTTTGTCCCTGCCTTAGAAATCTGTGAAACTTTGAACTTGAGAGACATGATTTAGGGTATCTGGGGGAAGAAATTTCTAAGCAGCAAAGTGTTCAAAAGGGAGCAGAGTATGTTCAAAACATTTGCAGAGTAACAACGTAGTAGAAAGGAAAAGCCAATTTTCTGGGGAGAAATTCAAGCTGACATCAGAAATTTGCATAAGTAATGAGGAACCAAATGCTAATCACCAAGACAATGGGGAAAATGTCCCCAGGGCATGTCAGCAACCTTCTCGGGAACCCCTCTAATCACAGACTCAGAGACCTACTGGGGAAAAAAATGGTTTCCTGGGCCAGGTCCAAGGATCTCTGCTGTGTGCAGTCTTGAGACTTAGTGTCCAGGCCATCGCTTCTGACAATGCAAGCCCCGAGCCTTGGCAGCATCCACATGGTGTTGGGCGTGTGGGTGCACAGAAGTCAAGAATTGAGGTTTAGGAACCTCTGCCCAGGTTTCAGAGAATGTATGGAAACACCTGGATGTCCAGGCAGAAGTTTTCTGCAGAGGCGGGGCTCTTGTTGAGAACCTCTGCTAGGGTAATGCAGAAGGAATATGTGGGGTCGGAGCCCCCCCCACAGAGTCACCAGTGGGGCACTGTGTAGTGGAGTTGTGAGAAGAGGGCAACCATCCTCCAGATCCTGGAATGGTAGATCCATTGACAGCTCACACTGTGCACCTGGAAAAACCACAGACACTCAATGCCAACCCACGAAAGCAGCCAGGAAGGAGGCTGAGCCCCACAAAGTCACAGGAGTGGAGCTTCTCAAGGCCATGGAAATGCACCTCTGGCATCAATGTGACCTAGATATGAGACATGAAGTCAAAGGAGATTATACTGGAGCTTTAAGATTTGACTGCCCCTCTGGATATCAGACTTGTATGAGACCTGTAGCCCCTTCATTTTGGTCAAGTTCTCCCATTTGAAATGGGCATATTTACCCAATGCCTGTGTCTCCATTGTATCCAGGAAGTAAATAACTTGCTTTTGATTTTACAGGCTCATAGGCAGAAGGGACTTGCCTTGTCTCAGATTAGACCTGGGACTTGGACTTTTTAATAAATGCAGGAATGAGTTAAGATTTGGGGGATTATTGGGAAGGCACGATTGGTTTTGAAATGTGAGGACATGAGATTTGGAAGGGGCCAGGAGTAGAATGAGATGGTTTGGCTCTGTGTCCCTACCCAAATCTCACCTTGAATTGTAATAATACCCATGTGTCATGGGAAGGACCCATTGGGAAGTAATTGAATCACTGGGGCAGGTTTTTACTGTGCTGTTCCCTTGATAGTGAATAAGTCTCCCAAGATCTGATGGTTTTATAAAACGGAGTTCCCCTGCACCTGCTCTCTCTTGCCTGCCTCCATGTAAGATGTGCATTTCTCCTCTTTTGCCTCCCTTAGTGATTGTGAGGCTTCCTTAGCCATGTGAGACCGTAAGTCCTTTAACCTCTTTTTCTGTATAAATTACCCAGTCTTGGGTATGTCTTCATTAGTAGCATAAGAACAGACTAATATATCAAGTAAGCAAGTTGCTGAGCTTCCCTCCCTACACTCAAAAGGCCAATATAGAGTGACTTTAAAATCTGTTAATTACTTCTCTGACATTCTTTCCTTTTAGAGACGGAGCTTAATATCTCTCCCCTGGAATGTGTGCTGGACTTAGTGAGTCACTTGAAACAAATGGAATATGCCAGAAGTGACCATCTGGGTAATTTTTGAGACTGTCACAAAAAACATTGAGGCTTTAGCCTTTCTATCTTTTTGGGATCACTTACCATGGAAAAAGCCAGTTGTCATGTCATGAGGACATTTAGGCAGCCTTGTGGAGAGGTCCATGTGATGAAAAAATGAGACTTCCTGCCAACAGCCATGTGAAAAATGATCCTCCAGCTCTAGTCAAGTCTTCAGGTTACTACAGCCCTAACCTGTATTATTAACCAAAGTAGAACCCCAGGTGCCATAGTTCCTTTGACTATTAAGAAATATTTCATGATAAAAATGGTTCAGTGGTCAAATAAGTGTGGGAAGGTCTGAATTAAACAAAGTTAAGAAATATTATTTCCCCCAAGATTTTAAGAATTCTTTAATATAATGTATACATTGTGGCTCTGGGAATTTTAGATCTAAGAGGAGTTAACAGAAAGTTTACTGCTTTCTTTACCCTAAATCTGTTTATTTGGTAGTATGCTTTTATATTCAAGTATAACATTCATGAACCTGTTCTGTAGAAAAGAGTTCTTTATCACAAATTATGTGGGAGGACATTATCCCAATGCTTAAATGTTAGCCAGGTGAGTCTTCCAATACGGTATTGGGTTGTACATGTGCGAGTCACAGATATAATAAAATTGCCATATAGCTCTGTGAAAGATGGACGTCCTAATAATACATATTGAATTTTTCATGCTAAACATTCTCCTATGTGCTTCTGAACAATTAAACATGTTTTACGGATTTAAAAAATTGTTTCAGAAGAGTGGTTAAGTGCTCAATACAGAAGACTGTCAAAGTGGCCTAGTGGGGAATCCAGCGTTTTTTCCATTGTACCATGCTGCCTCAACTATGATTCTGGCATATCCAACTCAAATTTACCTGGATTTCTCAACTTCTATACTCATTCTAGTTACTCCTAGCATGGGACATACCTGTACCTGTGTCTTATTTCCTGTTCTTCCATTGCCCTTCCTGAATGACTATCATCAATTTCTTTTTTCTTTTTTCTTTTTTTTTTGAGACGGAGTCTCGCTCTGTCGCCCAGGCTGGAGTGCAGTGGTCGGATCTCAGCTCACTGCAAGCTCCGCCTCCTGGGTTCACGCCATTCTCCTGCCTCAGCCTCCCACGTAGCTGGGACTACAGGCGCCTGCCACATCGCCCGGCTAGTTTTTTGTATTTTTTAGTAGAGACGGGATTTCACCGTGTTAGCCAGGATGGACTTGATCTCCTGACCTCGTGATCCATCCGTCTTGGCCTCCCAAAGTGCTGGGATTACAGGCTTGAGCCACCGCGCCCGGCCACTATCATCAATTTCTATCCTCTCAGAATCTTTGGCTAATCAATATTTATTGATCATTCATTATATTTTCATTGTTGTCACTACTTAAGAATAAACTAAAAGGTAAATCATGTCTTCAGGATCACACAAAGTTTGACGTTATTAGGTTTATTAGTACTTAGACCCAACTCTAGTGCTCATGCTCTTCACCACTATGCATATTTCCATGACCTAATTCCCTCCAAGTGTCACTCCTACATATGAATTATTCAACTCTTATATATTTCCTGTATAATATATCTGTATATTCACAGATCCCTATCATATAAGACCATGTTTCATTTGATAATGTGTCAGTTTCTAAGTAGGTTACAGATGAATTAAAACATAGGAATCGTATCCCGGCAATACTAAGTAAGTTGGCTGATGTGATGTGATGGTGGTAGAAAAGATGAAAGCAAAAAGGACTACAGAACCTGCCTTTGATATTTACTAAACCTGCTTTTGATATTACTAAAGCTTTCATTAAGTTTGACAGTTATATTCAGGCAATGTTCAGGAAAATGTGAAATCCTGATTTCTGTATATAGTGTTCATGAATCTTTATAATCTAGCTCGAATCTCTTTTTCAAACCTCAGCTTTCACTTCCACCATTCACAGGCCTTAGCAATTCTCTATCCACAATTTAAATTCTCAAAGTCTAACCATTCTCTACATTTCTTTGCCTTTGCTACATAATTTTTGTTTGCTTCCCTGTCTGAAAATCTACTCATTCTTCAAAAACAGGTCCATTATTTTCCTCTTAGCTAGAGAGCAATTATTACTTCCTTTCTGATCTCTATTAGAACATTTACAACATTGCTTGGGACTAGATACAAGTGCCTACATATCTATCTTTAAGGAAATTCCATCACTCAGGGGAGAAGAAAGTCCGTAATTATTAATGGGAACCTTAAGCTTAGGTATATCTGGATTCAAACTCCGACTCTGTCACTTATTAGTTACTCTGTCACTTATTAGTTACTCTATCACTTATTAGTTATTAGGAACTTGGCCAAGATGTTTAACTTTTCAAAGTCTCAATCCCCTTCCGCATAAGTAAGGATATTAATAACCTTACAGAGTTCTTGCAAGGATGACACAATAAAATACACATAGCTCCAAGCATATCAAAAGCATAATGAATTTTGTGATATGATGCTAATCATGATTGATAGATCTTTGTGTTTCAATCATTAACACTGACTGAAATCTTCTATATACTTACATTTTTGCAGAAGGCATACATGAAAATATAAATGCTTGTATATTTGTTTTTTCATTACCCACAAATAACATACACATTATGATCATCATGAATTCTTGCAGATTCAAATGAAAAAGAACACGCCTAGCAGTATGTTGCCTGCTATTCTGGAAACTGAAGAACATAATTAATAAAATTAGAGAAAATTAAAGGTTCAAGTGACACAGGTAAGTATATCTAATGAGTGGCAAGACCTAGGCCTCCTGAATGTCTGGTCCACAGAGTGCCTTTCAGGTTAGCAAAATATCCATGCACGTATGACTGAAGATGAAGTATGGCAGAATACGGTAGCCATGCTTTACAACAAACTAAGAATGAATAAGATTTTGCCACTTGTAATTCATATGGTTACAGATTTTCCTTATTAAGGTCTGAAGTTTGTTTCCTCTTTCTTCTCAGCATTTTACTTCCAAAATTCTTTTTCAACAAAGACACTAAGTCAGAGACAAAAAGCAAATGAGCAAACAACAACTACAACAAGAAACCTCTTCTTTTTATTCATCTTTTATTCTAAGAGGAATCTGAGTGGAACAGGGGTCTGACAAGGGATCTTGCCTTAAAGGATCATTGGATGTGTCTATTAGGGCTGCAACACTTATTTTAGGGAGCTGTGTATGTGTTCTCAATTAATTAGCAGAAAGCATTTAGACTGATTTCTAGTTCACAGTATGCACTCAGTAGGCATTGTGGTTTTAATTGGAATTCATAATTACTTCATTGTAAAATAAATTTTATCCCAATTTTGTCTTGCTTTTGCTGTTTTCTCTGAGTTTCTAGAGAAGACAGTGAACTGAAAATGCCTTTCTGAAAAAGTGTGTCTGTGGGGTGAGGGACTGGGGGGTGGGGTATAAATGCCAATATCCATACAGTAAGTGTGCTCCCTCATGCTTTGGAAGCCCTGTATCCACCTTCCTTTAGTGATTCACAAGCAAGGGATATTTTTAATTTTATAGTTTTGAGCTTTTTCATTATTACTATGCCTTCTTTACCTTCAGGTTTTGTTGAATTAGAATGAGAACTTTAAATGGGAAGTTTGGCACTGAGGAAGCATCATTGGGAGACTACTGAATACCTGCGAACCTCTGTTTGCATTCTGTCAGTATCAGAATTTTTGACAAGGAAACAGATTGCTTTGTCTTTACTTGCAATAATATAATTTTAACCTTCAAGTCTTCTTTAGTAAAAAAAAGTATTTTTGTCCAATGAAAACAATATGCTTAATTATTTTTTTCTACATTGTTTATCTCTATCTCCAAATACATGTCTGTTGGATCCAAGCCCTAATACTCAGAAGTGATACAGAGTAGGTAAATCACCATTATTTATATATGAGATTATGAGATCCTTGAGAAAATGGGCTGTAAGTTGTTCACCTTGTGATTGCCCATGACTAGCACAGTGTCTGGGATTGTGTGGCTCACTATTAAAGTGGGAGAAAATAGGAGGTCCTAATTGTGCAGAAAGAGATATGATTTTCATAACCAATAGGTTCCTTAGACATAAAATGAAGTAACAACTGACACCAATAGGTATAGAACACAGCTATAGGTAGCCCATAGGCATATAATTGGAAGCCTAAGTCAGCATCTACTATGTGTCGTACACTGTAGGATGTCTAGATACTTTAGATCCTTCTCCTTTAGAGAAAGAGAAGAAATATAAGAGGGTTAGTGGCCCGGTGCAGTGGCTCACGCCTGTAATCCCTGCACTTTGGCAGGCCGAGGCGGGAGGATCACAAGGTCAGGAGATCAAGACCATCTTGGCTAACACGGTGAAACCCCGTCTCTACTAAAAATAAAATACAAAAAATTAGCCTGGTGTCGTGGTGGGCACCTGTAGTCCCAGCTACTCAGGAGGCTGAGGCAGGAGAATGGCGTGAACCCGGGAGGCGGAGCTTGCAGTGAGCCCAGATCGCGCCACTGCACTCCAGCCTGGGCAACAGAGTGAGATTCCGTCTCAAAAAAAAAAAAAAAAAGAGAGAGAGACAGAGTTAGTGTAATGAATGCTACTATGCTATTATAGAGGCTTTAAAAACTTTTATGAGGACCCTGTACAGAGTGTTATCCCTCCCTGAGAAATTCAAAAGAGACTTCACAGAAGAAATGATGTTTTAGCTGGGGCCTGAGCTTCATTAGGAGTTTGCCAATTGAAGAAAGGCAGATTGAACTTTAGGTGGAGGGAGGAAAACACAGATAGAGTCTGGATTTAACAACAATTTTCAGTCGAAAATTAAAGTTTGCAAACCTAAAATTTTATCTTAAAGATAAAAATTATCTACTGTTAGATAGTATTGAAAGTAACTTTGTAATAAGATTTTTACCATTTGTATTATTTATAGTCCAAAAGCTGGGTCCATTGGTCCCTTTCCCGCCAAACAGGGTATTGTCATTAGGGTGACTTGCATCCTGCTGAAAGCAGTATGTCTGATGTGAAAGGCACAAAGACATTGTTTAAAGAACCCTTATGATTTTGAACAAACTGGCCCAGCAGGGAGGTTTTAACCTGCTCACCCTAACACGCACAACAGCCTGTGTTTGTAAACAGAGCCTTATTGCACTAGTGAGAGCAGACTCAGAACAGTGTCAGCTCATTAATTGGGTGTCAGCCCCCTGCTGAGAAAAAAGCTTAATGAGTCATCTCATCATAAAGAACTGTGGCTCAAGGGAGGGGTGAATTTCTTAGAGAGAGGGGGAAAGATTTGTCCAGCAATAACTGTGTGTATAGAAAAGCTTGAAGCCCACCTGCTGGGATAAAGAGAGAGCAGCATTTGGGAACGGATGGTTTCTCTGCATTCTGCTATTCAAAGCGAAACCTGAGTTTATGAGTTTATAAATGCAGCAATTACCAGTGTGTATATTCAGATTTATTGGTAGTTTAATAAATTGAAATCATTTAAAACACATTTTGTATAAAATTCATAAGTTTTCTTTTTTTCCCCTCAATATAAAACTATTCTACATTTCCTCATAGAATTTCCTATGACAAAGCACATGTTAATCAATGCTTATATTGAAACTCAAATATGTTCTTGATGTTAACTGCAAACATTATTAAAGGCTATCAAATTTATGCTGTACTTTTTGTAGATAGTCATAAGACAATATTAAACTAATTAACAAAATACAGCCTTAAACATAGAAAAAACCTCCTCTCTGTTTTATTAAAATCTATCCCAATATTCGCAGTAGAAAGTATTTTAGGTTTTCATGTAGTGCTCCAAGCTTATACCTAATATTCATTATTAGAACACTGTGTTCTTTTATCTTGAGTCATTGGTCTTATTAATTTGTAACATCGCTTAATATTAAATTGTCAGCCTATTGTTACATATTTTCCATAGTTTGTGTTCATATTTTAACTTTGCCTCTGGTATTTTTGCCATGAATTTGATAAATGAATTATTCTAAGTGTTTTTCCTTATGTCGCTATTTTTCTCAATTCCCAAAGAATCTCAAAATCTCTATTCTTTGCTCACTGACTTCTCAACCTAAGTGGCCTTTCAGACTTTTTGATCCCTCTTATCAAGCCACTAGTTCTTTCTCTCATCCTCATTCCACGTCCCCTCCCCAAGAAGTGTTCAATAGTTAATGCGTAATGTATTTTGCTGAGAAAATTCGGGAGATTTATTTATCACTTCCATAAAAATGAGATTTTCTTCTCCTCTCTAGAATTCAGCTGTTGTGGTTTTTAAAATGTGTTAACTTCAAATGTGTTGACTGTCCAGTGGGAGTCTCTATTCCTTCTCCTTAAATCTGGATAGGCTTGTGACTGCTTAGACAAATAGGTAGAAGTGGCACTATGTAGAGGGTGGATTGACAAAAGGCGCAAAACTTATATTTTGTTTGCTGAAATACTCCCTTATGGAGACACGAGTTGCAAAATAAAAAATCCAGCTACACTGAGACCACCATCTTGGAGAGCCATAAGAAGAGGCCACACTGAGAGGCTCTGCAGTTACATAGAGGGAGGAAGCTATTTGAGTAATCCCTGCCCATAAACTAGACATGTGAGTGAAGATGCCTCCAGAGGTATCCGGTTTCCAACTGTTCAAATATTCACAGCTGAGACCCTAGATTTTGTGGAACAAAGACAAGCCACACTTGCTGAGCCCTGCCCTAATTCCTTACTCACAGAATCCATGAGTCTAATCAAATAATTTTTTGGAGGGTGAGTCATTTTGCAGTAATAGATCATTGGAATATCTGTCTACCGTTAAGCCTCCTTCCAGTAAATAGGAAATCTTTTTAAACACACTTTCCAGCATTTAATATCTCTTTCTATCCATTACCTTTCTTGTGTCTTCTTTAAGTAAGTTTAAGAGTACAGTTAAATAGATATCCTTGACTGTTACTTCCTCAGACTTTTCTTCAATTTCATCTTACATTGCCAATTACCTTTTTAAAGTTTTGTCTCTAGGCATTGCATTCACTTTCTCCTTCTGATTCCCCTCCTTCTGTCTCCCAGGACCACCTAAACTGAAGTAATATACCACTCCTTAAACTTTCATTGTTCCCCTAGAAAATCTTCGTGAAAGTATTTATTGTCTTCATTAAATAATTTTGTTCTTCAAAGGCAGAGACCAAGTCTTTTTCAGAGTTGTATTTTCAATGTCTACTAGTGTGCACTGAAAGTAAGACAGCATTCAATTAATATTTGGATAAGAGAACTCTACCTATTTCTATACTGTCTACTCTTTTAAAATTTATTTTTATCGACATATAATAGTTACACATATTTAATATGTCCATGGGATATTTTGATACATTCATACAGTGTGTAATGATCAAGTCAGGGTAATTAAACTATACATCACCTCACTCTTTATTTATTTATCTTATCTAGCTGCTTGGACTAGGACTTCTAGTACTCTTTTGAATAAAAGGGCTGAAAGTGGGCGTCTTTATCTTCTTCCAGAACTTAGAAGAAAGGCTTTCAAATTTTCCCCATTCAATATGGTGCTAGCTATGGGTTTTATATATACAGCCTTTGTTATTTTGAGGCATGTTTCTTCTATGCCCAGTTTGTTGATAGTTTTTTTCATCGTGAATTGATGTCGAATTTTATCCAATTCTCTTTTGACATCTATTGAAATAATCGTGTGGTGTTGTCCTTGATTGTATTAATGTAACATATCAAGTTTATTGACTTGCATGTGTAATGTGATACCTCCAACTTTATTCTTTTTGTTCAGTATTGTTTTGACTATTTGGGGTCTTTAATGGTCCCATCTGAATTTTAGGATTGTTTTTTCATTTCTGGAAAAATGTTATTTGTATTTATACAAAGATTGCATTGAATCTGTAGATTGCTTTTGGTATTATGCACATTTTAACATATTAATTCTTCCATTCCATGAACATAAGCTATCTTTTCATTTTTTTGTGTCTTCATTACTTTTCCTCATTGGCATTTTATAGTTTTCATTGCAAAGATTTTAACTTCTTTAGTTAAATTAATTCCTAGTTAATTTATTTTTTGTAGCTAATGTAAATGAGATTGGATTTTAAATTTCTTTTCAGAATTTTACTGTTGGTGTATAGAAATGCTACTGATTTTTGTATGTTGATTTTGTATCCTAAAACTTTACTGAATTCATTTGTCATTTGTCAGTTCTGACAAGTTTTGATGGAGTCTAGATTTTTCATTTGTGAACAAGGATAACTTGACTTATTATTTTCCAATTTGAATGTTCTTTATTTGTGTTGGGAACATTTCAGGTACTCTATTCTAGCTGCTTTGAAATATACAACAAATTATTGTTAACTGTAGTCACCCTAGTGTGCTACAGAACACTAGAATTATTCATTCTACTTAGGTAAGGAACTCCATGCATTCCTCAGGCAACTACTCATTTACCACTATAGATTAATTTACATTTTTCTAGAATTGTATATTAATGTAATAATACAATATATATTGTTTATTGGCCTGGCTTTTTTCTTCCATGTTGTCATATGTGCCATTTTTATTGCTAAATGGTAGTCTACTAAGTACTATTTCAAATGTGTATACTGCAATGTGTTTATAAATTCATCTGCTGATAGATAGGGGATGTCTTGTGCATATGTTTTTATATGGAAATATGGTACAAGTGAAAGAGCAAAATCATGTAAGTGTATGTTTTAAGAATGTCTAAAAAAGTATCAAACTGTTTTACAATTGATTATACCATTTTATATTCCCACCAAAATATATTATAGTTCCACTGACTAATATCCTTGCCATCATGTAGTCAGTATATACAGTTTTAGTTATTTTAGTAGGTGTGTGATGGTATCTCATTGTGGTTTAAATGTTTATTTCTTACTGATTAATAATGAGTGTTTTTTGTGCTGATCTGCCAGCTATATATCCTATGCTAAACTGTCACCTGAAGTTTATTGCCCACTTTTAATTGTGTGCTTGTTTTCTCAATTTTGAATTTAGAGAATCCTTATATCGTTTATGAACTGCAAACATTTTCTTGCTGTCTGTAGATTTTTTTCCATTTTCTCAACTATATTTTCCTTTCTTTCTAACTTTTATTTTAGTTTCAGGGGTATACGTGCAGGCTTGTTACGTGGGTAAATTGCATGTCATGGAAGCTTTTTCTACAGATTATTTTGTCACTCATGTAATGAACATTACACCTCATAGGTGTTTCTTTGATCCTCACCTGCTCCTACTCTCTACCCTTCAATGGTCTCTGGTGTCTGTTATTCTCTTCTTTGTATCCACGTGTACTCAGTGTTTAGCTCCCACTTATAAGTGAGAATGTGTAGTTGGTTTTCTGTTTTTGCATTAATTTGCTTAAGATAATTGCCTCCAGCTCCATCCCTGTTGCTGAAAGAACATAATTTCATTTTTATTATAGGTATGTAGTATTCGATGATGTATATGTACCATATTTTCTCTATCTAGTTCATCATTAAAGGACTCTATGTCTTTCCTTTTGTAAATACTGCTATAATGAACATATATGTGTGCATGTGTCTTCACATAGAACAATTTATATTTCTTTGGGTATATACCTAGTAATGAGATTGCTCGGTAAAAAGGTAGTACTCATTTAAACTTGTTCAGAAATTTCCAAACTGTTTTCCACAGTGACTGAACTAATTTACATGTCCACCAGCAGTGTGTAAGTTTTCTCTTTTCTGCACATCCTCACCAGCATCTGTTATTTCTGGACTTTTAAATAACAGTCATTCTGACTAGTATGAGACGGTATGTGGTTTTGATTTGCACCTCTCTGATGATTAGTAACGTTAAACATTTTTTCATTTGCTTGTTTGCTACATGTATGTCTTGTTTTGAAAAGTGCCCATTCATGTCCTTTGCCCATTTTTTTTTAATGGGGTTGTTTGGTTTTGCTTGTTACTTTGTTTAAGTTTCTTATAGATACGGGATATTAGACCTTTGTCAGAAGCACAGTTTGCAAATATTTCCCCCCATTCTGTATGTTGTCTGTGTACTCTCCTCCTAGTTTCCACTACCGTGCAGAAGCTCTGTAATTTAATAAGTCCCACTTGTCAGTTACTGTTTTTGTTGCAACTGCTTTTGGAGTCTTTGTCATGAAATCTTTGCCAAAACCTATGTTCAGAGTAAGATTTCCTAGTTTTTCTTCCAGGGGTTTTATAGGTTTGGGTTTCATATTTAAATCTTTAATCCATCTTAAGTTGATTTTTATATATGGTGAAATGTAGGGGTCCAGTTTCAATCTTCTGCATATGGCTAGCCAGGTATCCCAGCATCATTTATTGAACAGGAATTCTTTACCCCACTGCTTGTTTTTGTCAACTTTGTCAAAGCTCAGATATTTGCCCTTGCATGGGTTTATTTCTGGGTTCTCTAATCAGTTTCATTTGTCTATGTGCCTGTTTTTCTACCACTACTATGTTGTTTTGGTTAGTGAGGACTTGTAGTACATAGTTTGAAGTCAGGCAGTGTGATGTTTCTGGTTTTGTTCTTTTTGCTTAGGATTGCTTTGGCTATTTGGGCTTTTATTTTTTTGTTCAATATGAATTTTTAAATTGCTTTCTCTAATTTTTTGAAAAATATCAATGGTAGTTTAGGTAGAAATAGCATTGAATCTGTAAATTTCTTTGGGCAGTATGGTCATTTTAATAGTACTGAGTCTTCCTATCCATGAACACGGAATGTTTCTTCATTTGTTTGTGTCTTTTCTGACTGTTTTCAGCAGCGTTTTGTAACTCTCATTGTAGATATTTTTGCCCTCCCTGGTTAACTGTACTCTTAGGTATTTTATCTTTTTATAGCTATTGTGAATTTGATTCCATTTTGGATTTGGCTCTTAGATTGAACATTATTGGTATATAAAAATGTACTAAATTTTACACATTGATTTTGTATTCTGAAACATTGCTGAAGTTGTTTATGCGATCAAGGAGTCTTTGGGCAGAGACTGTGGCTTTCTAGGTATAAAATGATATTGTTTGTAAAGAGATATAGTGTGAGTTTCTCTCTTCCTATTTGTATATCTTTTATATCTTTCTCTTGCCTGGTCGCTCTGGATAGGACTTCTAGTTCTATGTTGAATAGCAGTGCTAAGAGTGGACATGCTTGTTTTGTTCTGGCTCTCAAGGGGAATGCTTTCAAAATTTTCCCATTTGGCATGATGTTGATTGTGGGTTTGTCATAGATGTCTTTTATTTTTTTTAGGTACTCCCCTTTGATATATAGTTTATTGAGAGATTTTAACATGAAAGGATGTAGAATTTTATCAAAAAGCTCTTCATCATCTATTGAGATGATTATGTGGTTTTGTTTTCAATTCTGTTTATGTGGTAAACCACATTTATTGGTTTTCATGTGTTGAACCAGTCTTGCATCCCAGGAATAAAGTTTACTTGATTGCTATGGATCAGCTTTGTGATGTGCTACTGGTATTAGTTTCCTGATATTTTGTTGAAAATTTTAAAATCTGGGTTTATCAGGGATATTGGTCTGATGTTTTTGGTAGGAGTCCTTCCTCCTCATTTTTCTTTTTTTTGGAATAACTTCAGTAGCATTGGTACCAGCTCTTCTTTATATGTCTGGTGAAATTTGGCTGTGAATCTGTTTTGTCCAGGGCTTTTTCTTGTTGGTAGGTTTTTCGTTATTAATTCACCTTTGACACTCCTTATAGTCTGTCAATGATTTTCATTTCTTCCTGGTTCACTCATGAGAGGTTATGTGCTTCCAGGAATTTATCCACCTCTTCTAGGTTTTCTAGTTTGTCTCCAAAGTGGTGATCATAATAGTCTCTGAGGGATTTTTGTATTTCTGTGGGGTTGGTGACAATGTCACCTTTGTCATTTTAAATTTTGTGTATTTGGATAATCTCACTTTTTAATTTATTAATCTAGCTAGCAGTCTATCAATGTTATTTATTCTTTCAAAGAACCAACTTTGGGTTCATCAATCCTTTTATACATTTTTATGTTGAATTTTGTTCAGTTCTGCTGTGATCTTTGGTTATTTATTTTCTTCTGCTAGGTTTGGGGTTGGTTTCCTCCTGTTTTTGTAGTTTATCTGGATGCAATATAAACGTTATTTTGAGGTCTAACTTCTTCATATGTCCGTGTAGTGCTGTGAGCTTTCCTCTTCACACTGTTTTAGCTATGTCCCAGAGATTCTATTATATTTTATTCTTGTTTTCATTAGTTTATAAGAATTTTTTTAAATTTCTGCATTAATTTCATTCTTTACCCCAAAGTCATTCGGGAATAGGTTGCTGAGTTTCCATGTAATTGTATGATTTTGAGAGTTCTTGGTATTGACTTCTCTTTTAATTATGCTGTAGTCTTGAGCATATGCTTGGTATGATTTTGGTTTCTTTAGAATTTGTTGAGAATTGCTTTATAGCTGAACATCTGTGTGATTTTTGAGTCTATGTCATATGCAGATTAGAATACATGTTCTGCTGTTGTTACATGGAGTCCTCTACAGATGTCTATTAGGTCCTTTTGGTGAAGTGTTGAAGTTTAGATCCTGGATATGTTTGTTAGTTTTCTAATTCAGTGATCCATCTAACACTGTCAGTGTGCTGTTGAAGTCTCCTACTATTACTGTGTAGTTATCTACGTCTCTTCATGTTTCTGTAAGAACTTGTTTTACAAATCCGGGTGCTCCAGCATTGGGTGCATATATATTTAGGATTGTTAATTCTTCTTTTTTAATTGAACCCTTTATCATTACATAATGCCCTTCTTGGCTTTAAATTTTTTTTGTTGTTGTTGGTTTAAAAGTCTGTTTTTCTGAAATAGGAATAGGTAGTCCTGCTCTTTTTGTTTTCAGTGGTCTTGGTAGATTTTTCTCCATCACTTTCCTTGGAGTCTATGAATGTCATTACATGTGAGATGGGTCCCTTAACATAGAGTTGGGTCCGGTTTCTTTATTCAACTTGCCAATCTGTGCCTTTTAAGTGGGATAGTTAGCTCAACATTTAAACTTAATGTTGATATATGTGCATTTGCTCTTGTCATCATGTTATTACCTGGTTGTTATGTAGACATGTTTGTGTCTTTGTGTTATAATGTTAATGGTGTATGTACTTAAGTGTGCTTTTGTGGTGGCTGGTAATAGTCTTTCATTTCCATATTTAGCACTAACTTAAGGACTTGTTTTAAAATAGTTCTCATGGTTTTCTTAACATTTGCTTGACTGAAAAGATTTTATTGCTTCTTTGCTTATAAACTTAGTTTGGCTGGTTATAAAATACTTGGTTAGAATTTCTTTTCTTTGTGGCTACTGAATATAGGCCTTCAGTCTTTTCTTGCTTGTAGGGTTTCTGCTGAAAAGTCTGCTTTGAGCCTGATGAAGTTCCCATTGTAGGTAACTTGCCCTTCTCCCTTCTCTCTAGCTATTTTCAATATATTTTATTTTATTTTTTTCTTTCTTCTTTTTGAGACAGAGTCTCACTCTGTTGCTGAGGCTGGAGTGCAGTAGAGCTATCTCGGCTCACTGTAACCTCCACCTCCCGGGACTGCAACCTCCGCCTCCTGGGTTCAAGCAATTCTTGTGCCTCAGTCTCCCAAGTAGCTGGGATTATAGGCATGTGCCACCACTCCCAGCTAATTTTTGTATCTTTAGTAGAGTAGCGGTTTTGCCATGTTGGCCAGGCTGGTCTCAAACTTTTGACCTCAGGTGATACACCCGTCCTTGCCTCCCATATTGCTGGGATTACAGGTGTGAGCCACTGTGCCCAGCCTTTAATATGTTTTCTTTCACATGACTTCCGAGAATCTGATGACAATGTGTATTGAGGATGGTCGCCTTGTATGGCAACTTGTAGGGCTTCTCTGGTTTTCCTGAATTCGAATGTTGACTTCTCTAGTGAGGCTGGGAAAATTTTCATGGACAATGTCCTCAAATATGTTTTCCAAGCTACTTGCTCTCTCTCCCTCTCCTTCAGTGAGGCCAATGAGTCATAGATTTGGCCTCTACCTAATCTTGTATTTCTTGGAGATTTTGTTCAATTTAAAATTTTTTTTTTTTTAATTTTGCATGAATGAGTTGATTAAAAGAACCAGTCTTCAAGCTCTGGAATTCTTTCTTCAGCTTGGTCAATCCTGATATTAAAATTTCCAATGGTAATATCAGTTCCATCAGATTAGTTTTTTTGTTTGTTTGTTTTTCATAAAATGGTTATTTTATCTTTCAGCTCTGGTATCATTTTATTGGCTTCCTTACACCTTTCTTCTGAATCTCAATGATTCTTGTTGCCACCCAGATTCTGAATTCTATGTCTGTCATTCCAGCCATTTCAGCCTGGTTACGAACCATTGCTGGGTGGCTAGTGTGTATGTTTGGAGGTGAGAAGACACTCAGGCCTTTTGAGTTGCCAAAATTCTTGTGCTGGTTCTTTCTCATCTGTGTGGGCTGATGTTCCTTTCATCTGTGAAGTTGCTGTCGATTGAACAGGGCTTTTTCCTTTTATAGTCTTTAATTCCTTTGAGGGATTGGCTGTGCTATAGAACCTGGGGTCAGTTAACTGGCTTCATTTTTGTATGATTTCATGAGGCCAAGGCTCTGCTCAGCACTCCTGGCCTGCCTGCTGTAACTCTGGGGACCCGGGGCTAGGCCCATAGCTTTGTTCTCTGGTCCCTTGAGGTTAAACACCTGCTGTGCTGGAGGGAGTGAGGTGTTCTCAGGCCACTGGCAGCAATGCTCCAATGGGTGTTCTGGCCAAAGTGCTTCATCAGGGCAGTGTCAGTGTGGTCTGTGCACATGCTGGTGCCAACAGTTACGGGGTGGCAGGATCTGCATGTGTGCATGTGTTGGTGGGGACAGGGCAGTGGCAGTGAGATCGGCAAACGTGTTGGTTGTGGCAGGGTGGCCAGGTCCACACATGTGTGTCTGCGAAATGGTGGGCAGTGGTTGTGAGTGAGTGCAAACTCTAAAGTGGTGTATTTTATTGTATTTATGCAAAGATAGAGTCTCACTTTGTTGCCCAGGCTGAAACACAGTGGCATATGAAATCAACCTCAAAGTCCTGGGCTCGAGCAATCCTCACTCCAGCCTCCCGAGTAGCTAAGACTACAGGCATGCACTGCCACACCTGGCTAATTTTTTAAATTTTATAGAGATGGGGTGTCACTGTGTTGCCCAAGCTTATCCTCTCAAAGTGCTAGGATTACAGGCATGAGCTACCAGGCCTTGCCAAAAATTTTTGTAATAACATGTTATAAAAGCTGAACAGGCATTTTCTTCCCATTTTGCTATATTTTAATGATTATTGTTAATCTAAGCAGCTACTTCTCATAAAACTTTTATAGAATTTATTACGGCTTTTTTTTTTTTTTTTTGAGATGGAGTCTTGCTCTGTTGCCCAGGCTGGAGTACAGTGGTGTGATCTTGGCTCACTGCAGTCTCCGCCTCCTGCATTCAGGCAATTCTCCTGCCTCCGCCTCCCGAGTAGCTGGAACTACAGTTGCATGCCGCCACACCTGGCTAATTTTTGTATTTTAGTAGAGACAGGGTTTCACTGTGTTGCGCAGGCTGGTCTGAACTCCTGAGCTCAGGCAATATGCCCGCCTAGGCCTCCCAAAGCATTGGGATTGCAGGCATGAGCCACCACGCCCAACCAGAATTTATTATGTTGACACTACATACTTTAAATAATAAAAGCTTCCTAGCATGTGATTTTATGTAATCCATTTTCCTTCCTTACATCATGGTTTCCTACATAAATGTGTAAAGCTTGGGCTAGCAAGAGTTATTGTATTTAATAAACTTAAGAGTTATTTTATCACAATCAAGATGAGTTGAAACAGATAACTGGTCTTGACCAAGTACAAATTCTTAATTTTTTTATTACTTTACTCAGACTCCATTGCTGAATATTTCTAAATATTCTAAGAGCAAACACTTAGATATTCTATTTTTTCTCTCTGCTTTGTCTCTTTGGCAAACAAGAATGTTGTCTAAACTTGGGTTACCACAAAGGCTTTGTGACTAATGCTGTAAAGGTAAGATGCAGAAAAGATCCAGGAAAGACAGTTTTATGAAGCTAACAAATTGTATGCTCCAGGTCAAGCTGTTAGGGTATTCAGCTCTTTTGCAAACTGCTTTAAGAAAGACAACCCGACATGGCACATGTATACCTATGTAACAAACCTGCACGTTGTGCACATGTACCCTAGAACTTAAAGTATAATAAAATAAATAAATAAACAAATCAGTAACCATGCTCAAAAAAAAAAAAAAAAAAAAAAAGGAAAAAAAAAGAAAGAAAGAGAACCGGGACCTGGCGCAGTGGCTCCTGTAATCCCAACACTTTGGGAGGTCGAGGAGGGCAGATTTCCTGAGCTCAGGAGTTCAAGACCAGCCTGGGCAACATGGCAAAATGCCATCTCTACTGAAAAAAAAAAAAATTAGTTGGGCATGGCGTTGTGCGCCTCTGATCCCAGCCACTCTGGAGGTTGAGGCAGGGGAATCATTGGAGCCGGGAAGCAGAGGTTGCAGGGAGGCGGAGGTTACAGTGAGCCAAGATCACTCCATTGCATGCCAGCCTGAGCGACAGAGCCAGGTCCTGTCTAAAAGAAAAAAGAAAAGAAAAGAAAAGAAAAGAAAAGAAAAGAAAAGAAAGGAGAGGAGAGGAGAGGAGAGGAGAGGAGAGGAAAAGAAAAGAAAAGAAAAGAAAAGAAAAGAAAAGAAAAGAAAAGAAGCACTTGATGACTGTTGCAGGAGAAATCATCTGGAACATGATGCTCCTAAACCTTTGCTCTGGGCTTCTCATTTAAAATAGAAAATACTACATTCTTTGACTTCAGGAATTAGTCAATGAACCGAAGTAAAAGGACCTTGAAAGCCAATGGATAATTGGCCAGGTTCGAGTGGTAGGTTAATACCAATTGTTAGAAACTAAACAAAAACTGAATTCTTAATAAGCCCAGTCTGAATTGACATGTGGTTGTTTCATGCCAGCATCTGGGCAGTTAGGAGGCCAAAGAGTATAATGAAGAGATATAGCCATGCTTGTTTTAGGTGTGCTTTCTCATGATAAGAATAAAAGTGTTTGCTTGGGAGGCAGTATATACAATAGCGTAATATATGAACATTAGAATCAAACAGTGAAAACCCATGATTCTTCTATTGAATAGTTGTGTAGGTATGGGCAAGTGACTCAAACGCCTACTTTTTCAGCTGTAAAATGGAAATAAATATAAGTTCCCTCATGGGACTATTGTTAAGATTAAGTGAACTAATCCAGGAAAACTATTTAATATTTTGTATGGTTTAGAGTGACAATCATGTTAGCTATTTTATTCATTACTACAAATATGTGGCTCTAAATACTGAGAGAAAATGCAGCACAAAGGTCAAGAACATAGCTCTGTAGCCAGACTTCCTGAGTCCAAAGCCCAGAATTTTTCCTATTTTTCCCATGTATTTGATATAGCTGTTATTAGTAACTATGCCATAAGTTTTGCATGAGGTCTAAATGACTAAGTATTGCTGAAATATTCCAGTCAGTGTCTGGCACATAGGGATCATCATATAAATATTTACTTGATAAAATAATAAATTGATTATATATAGACTTGTTCATGTTGTATTGGTATTATAGAATTTTATTTGCAATTGTCCCAAACTGGAAACAATCCTAGTTTTTTTCAGCTTTATTGAGGTATAACTGAATGAAGAAAATTGCACCAAATTATAATGTACAATGTGATTGATTTATCATGTACAATGTGATCGATAAACATATATCTTGTGAAATAATTACCACAGCAAGTTTGTTATACCATCTAAACAACCTACATTTTCATCAGCCGTAGAATGAGTATCTAAATTGTGGTTAAAATTATGCAAAATAACTCTACTTTGCAATATAAAATAACAGTTTATTGATACAAAAACAAGATGCATCATGTTGAGTGACAGATCTCTGACAGAAAATGGTACCACTTACATACAGTTCAAGAATAAGCAAATCTGGTTTATAGTAATAGATTTTAGGGAAATGGTTACCATCTGGAGGAGTACTGAAAGGAGAGAGTCATGAGGGAATATTCTTTGGTTTTGCAAATGTTCAACATATTAATCTGGGTGCTGACTACAAGGTAATACTGCCATGCACATTTTATGAAGTTATACATTTAAGATTTTTATACTTCATGTATATTGTACTTTAATTTTTAAATTTAATATATTTTATTATATATCATCTATCTTACTCCAGTGTAACACTTTCGTCATGCATTGTCTCATTCAGTTGCTTGTAATATTTAAGAGCACATCTTTGAGATTCAGACTAACTTGAGGTCAAATCCAGGTGCTGCAATGGCATGTCCCTCGCTGTTGTGAGTTTCTGTCTCCTCACCTGTTGATTGTTATCATTGCCAATTTTCTGGTTTTTTTTGATGATCAATTGAAATAATGTCAATAAATTGCTTAATGCAATACCTGGTACAAAGTGAGTGCTCAAAAAATAACAGAATTATATTTTTTATAAACGTTATGATTTCGTATAAGAATATGTACAAGATATGCTACCAGCCACTGTGGAGTTAACCAGTGTAAATAGGAAAAGGTTACCTCCTTCAAAGAGAAGACTTAAATGGCACAAAAACATCCATGAAGGAAACGTAAAACACTCTTACCCATGATCCTCAAGCCTAAGTCATATAACTGTAGAGAGATTCTAGGATTGGGGATCAGAAATGGAATGTCAAGATCTGTTTTCAAGCTTTGTATTTTAAGTCATGTCACTAATACAGTATGCTCTCCATATGCATTCCAAAAGTCATGGTTTTTAGCTTATAAAATATATTTAAGTGTATATAAGTACTAAATGAAATTCTTCATATCACAATATTTTAATAAATAACATACAATGTAACTATAGTAGGTTATTTTCATTATTTTCATAATTAAGTCTACTGGTAGGAGAGGAAAGTAAATACAGGACACCCAGAGTATATTTATTTCCTGATGTTTATAAAATTCCATTACTCTGCTCACTCACGCAAGACCTCCCCAACCACTGAAATTATGTAACGAATTCTCAGTATCAAAAGTGTATTATTCTTATAGTCATTGTCCAATAATTTCTTAAAAAATGTTTTATTTATTTTTTAGATTAAGGGGGTACATGTGCAGGTTTGTTACATGGGTATATTGAGTCATGCTGGGCTATGAGCTTCTAGTGAACCCCTCACCCAGATAACAAACATAGTAATCAATAAGCAGTCTTTCAACCCTTGTTCCCTTCCCTTCCTCCCCTTTTATGGAGTCCCTAGTGTCTATTGTTTCCATCTTTATGTCCATGTGTGCAGGTTATTTTGCTCCCACTTATAAATGAAAACATGTGGTATTTGATTTTCTTTTTCTGCATTAATTCACTTGGGATAATGTCCTCCAGCTACAGTCATGTTGCTGCAAAAGACATAATTTTATTTATTTTTTGACTGTATATTATTCCACGGTGTGTATGTGCCACATTTTCTTTATCCAGTCCATTGTTGATGGAAACTAAGGTTGATTTTATGACTTTGCCACTGTGAATAGTACTGTAATTAACATGCAAGTGCAGGTGTCTTTGTCTTTTTGATGAAGCAATTTATTTTCTCTTGGGTAGATATCCAGCAGTAGGATTAATGGATGAAACTGTAATTCTATTTTTAGTTCTATTTTAGTAGAAACCTCCATACTGTTTTCCTTCAGGGTTAAACTAATTTACATTCCTACCAACCATGTCTTCTCTTTTCTCCACATCCTTGACAACATCTGTTACTTTTTGACTTTTTAATAATAGCCATTCTCACTGGTGTGAGATGGTAGCTCATTGTAATTTAATTTGCATTTATCTGATGATTTGTGATGTACAGCATTTTAAAATATGTTTGTTGGATATGTGTATGTCTTCTTTTGAAAAGTGTCTGTTAATATATCATTTGCCCAATTTTTAATGGATTTTTTTTTTTTTTTACTTGTTGATTTAAGTTCCTTATAGATTCTGGTTGTTAGTCCTTTATTGGATGCATCATTTGCAAATATTTTCTCCCAATCTGTAGGTTGTCTGTTTACTTTGTTGATTGTTTCTTTTGCTGTGCAGAAACTCTTTAGTTTAATTAAGTGCCATTTGTCATTTTTGTTTTTGTTGCAATTGCTATTGAGGTCTTAGTCATAAATTCTTGGCACAGACCAGTGTTCAGAAGAGTTTTTCCTAGGTTTTCTTCTAGGATTTTTATAGTTTGAGTTCTTACATTTAAGTATAATATTTAATCCATCTTGAGTTAGTTTTTACATATGGTAAGAGATGGGGTCCCGTTTCATTCTTTAGCAAAATGTTAGCTAATTTTTCCCAGCACCATATATTGAAAAAGAGCAAGTCATTTCCCCATTGTTTATTATTCTCAACTTTGTTGAAGAGCAGTTGGTTGTAGGCATGGGACTTTATTTCTGGGTTCTCTGTTCTCTTCCATTGATCCGCGTGTCTATTTTGGTACCAATACCATGGTGCTTTGGTTCCTATAGCTTTGTAGTATTCAGGCTGTTTTTTTGGTTCCATATACACTTTAGAATTGTTTAGAAACTTTTAAAATTGACATATAAAAGTCTATATCTTTATGGTATATAACATGATGTTTTGATATATTTATGTATTGCAGAATGGCTAAAACAAGCTAATTCCAATTGTTTTGATTATTCTATGTTTAATCTCGTACTGTCACATTACCGGGAAGCTAATATTAACCTAAGAAAGCACTTTTGCAACTGTGAGAATTTTTAATTGAAAATATTATGTAGATAATTTTAGGCCAGGCCCTGTGGCTCACGCCTGTAGTATCAGCACTTTGGGAGGCTGAAGCCAGCGGATCACTGGAGGTCAGGAGTCCCAGACCAGTCTTGCTAACATGGCGAAACTCTGTCTCTAGTAAAAATACAAAAATTAGCTTGGCATGGCACACGCCTGTAGTCCCGGCTACTTGGGAGGAGGCACGAGAAACACTTGAACCCGGGAGGCAGAGGTTGCCGTGAACCCGAGATCACGCCTCTGCACTCCAGCCTGTGCAACAGAGTAAGACCCTGTCTGGGGAAAAAAGAAAAGAAAATGAAATATTATGTAGATAATTTTGATGGATATGCCATTGTAGCAATAATACAGAGAGATCATGTGCACTCTCCACTTCATTTTCCCCATGGTTCCTTTACGGAAAATGATAGTACAACTTTGCAACTAAGATACGGACATCAATACAGTCTACTGCTCTTACTCAGGTTTTCTATTTTACTTGTACTCATTAATTAAATTACTTATTCCATTTCTAAATTATCTCCTTCATATAAACCACCAAAATGATTAAGTATTGCCTTAGTCCGTAGAGTATTACTTTACCAATAGGTTGAAAAAGTTATGCCTCTTGCTGAGAAAGAAAACTAATTAAATTAAACATTTTTTGATTGCTTATTCATTCCAGAACCAGCTTCAGTGATTCTATCTATAAAGATTAATGACAGAGTATTTTTAGGGACAGAAATCAAGATGAATATTGATATATTTCTAAACATTGGGACTTGTTAACATGATGATGACATACTGATAATTTGCTAATGAAAAATGATTGTTAGTATTTTATTCGGAATATCTTCTGCCTTTGAGTTTCAAAGAGCAATATCTAACAATGGTATTTTTACAATTAACAGTGGTGTTTTAGGTTATTCTTCAGTACAATTTACAATGTACCTTCACAAACAGGTATTTTAGAGGGAATTAAGGCACAACAAATAGTTTGCCCAAAGTCACAATGAACCCATGCTAAAAACTTACAGTCTGTGGTCTTTATTTTACATTTTTTTCTGAGAGCATTTATTTTCTATATTTAAAAATAAATACAGGTGTTTACATTTACAAAAATATGTCAAAATAATTCACGTTTCTTTTAAATCTAGAAATATTTTGAAACCTTGTTTAACAATGGACATATCAGTAATTACTGTAAATAGAAATATGAATTAGGAATTTAATCATTTGACTTTCTAATTGAAGTGAATGGCAGTGGCTAACAACGCAGGAGTAGCACTGAATGCAGTAATCCATTCCCTTCACACAAATAGCTGCTGAAAGGCAGATGGAGGTGCCAGTTGTGTCGGGTGCAGGTGATTACTGCCCAGCCTGCACGCCACCAGGTTGTTTTTCTCTCCATCAGAAAACTGTCCATTCACTTTCCTAAGTGCCAAATGCAAAAGGAGAGGAATTTATGAAGTCCCTAGCCCATATGGCTGGTAGTGAGTTAATCTGTGTCTGAGCAGCAGGTAGCACGAGCCAGTCTGTCTGTTGGGGCTGTTAGTAACCCAGGGGCAGATCAGAGAACAGCAGGAGAGAGGATCAACTCAGGCTGCAAATGCAGTCAGGAATGTGGCAGGAAATTATTTCTGAAAACACACTTTGCAGCATAAGGGCAGCCATCAGATGCTACATGATAATCTATCTGCACTTTGTACACTCATAATTATATAGAGCTATATATGTAGGTGTGAATTTAAAATGTAGTTGTAGATATATAGCTATCATGAGATTTTCCTTTATATAGCATCTTGCATTAAAATAATTATTTCAAGAGTACCTCAAAATAAAATACACAGGCAGAGAGATTTTAAAATTGTGAAAAGAAATTACTCTAGAATATTAGAAAAGGGTATGGATCTATTCAAAAGTAGAATAGCAAAGATGAGGGCTCTGACACATAACCAAGAGAAAATAGGGGCTAGATAGTAATTCCTTGATGAAATAGCAAAATAGGAAGAAAACAATGGAAAATAATTTAATAATTGCTTGAATACATTAAGAGAAAGCTGACACATGGTACAATTATGTACCGAATCTTAAATAAGAAATCATGCAAATGGTTGGAGGATGATTAGACAATGGTTATTAATATCTTCGTTCCTTCCTTCATTATCTCTTCCTCCCTCCTTCTTATTTCCCTTTTTCCTCTTTTCTATCTCTATCTTATCTATCTATCTATCTATAGTAATGTGAAGTCTAACATTAGTATTTGACATATTCATAGGGCTAAAACTAAGACATTTGCAAAACTGAACTAGACCAAGGAATCTGCGTACATGTAGTCTTTCTGTTTCTTAACCATAAAAATAAAACCACCAATTTTCCCAAACTTACTTATATGAAAAAGCCAGAAGATTGTTATTTTTTAATATTAAAAGATGAAAGAGTTAAAAAAAAAAAAACTCAAAATGAAAGAGAAAGCTGAATTAAAGTGACCCTACTCCTTTTGAAAAGATCATCTCTCTGAATCAGATGATTAAAAATTCTTTATAGTAACTTCAAATTATCTTTACTAGCATTCCTGTTTTAATGGACGATTATAGAAATTAGAGCCAGGTTTAGAAGGTAGGCTTCAAGAAACAGAAGAGGAATATTTTCTTTTAGAGAAAGAATTAATTGAGCACCTAACACGTAGAACATAATGTTTCCAAGAAAATATTGGAAGAGATACAGAGATATAGCCAATACAAGTCATTGTGTAATTGATAGGTGAAGTAAGTGCATCTTCCCGTGAACTGGATGTGGTTATGAAGAAGACATACTTCTGGAAAACCCAAACAGCTATTTTTATATTAATATTTAACCTTGTTCATGCCATAAACATGTATTTAAGTTCAAAGATCTTTAAGAATATATTCCCTAAGGAGGAAAAAATTGATCCGGAAAGGTCAAGCCTATGCCCAAGGTCACAATGCAGGTGAAACTCATTTTCCTCCTGAGACCCGTGGCCTTTAGTCTCAACGCATTGCATACCATCCTCCATTAGATCATAGCTAAAATTCTAAACCTTAAAGGTTTACTATTTTTATGGGTCTACGACGTGATCTTGGTAATAGAGTGTGACTGTTTCCATAGTGAAACGTATTTTGTTTTCTTTCTAGAAGCATGGAAAGCAAAATATTGTTACTCCTAACACAAGTAGTTGCTCTGAGATATTTATTTACCCACTCAACAAATGAATGGTTTCTCACCACTCATAGAGGGTCAATACATGGTTGCCCACTTCATAATTATCCCCAAATACATATGTAATTAGAAGTGTCCTTGGGCATGGGTCTCAGTGACCAAGTTGGATTTTCTTTGCTCTGTTCCAAATTGCAAAAATATGCAACAGAAATTTCTTAGTGATCAAGGAAGGCATTGTTATGGCATCTGAACTGGGCCTTGTCTTGAATAATGAGAAGCATAGGAGAAATAGATATTCCAGGCAGATGACATATCAGATATCAGACGCAGATACATAAAGGAAGAATATACCACGATGCTCCCAGGGACACAATACAGAATGATATGATACCTAATTTGGTTTATATCGTTTCTGAAATTGTAATGTAAAAGTTCCATGGAATATAAAGTTCAAATTAATGGTAATGCTGGTTTGCCTTCTGTGTGTGAGGCAAACTCCTCCATGCAAGCTACTGTTCCTTTCCAGTTTCCTTCAATATCTGAAACCACTCCTCCATCTGCTTTTTACCTTTTAGAAATTTGTTGAAATATCCCAAACTGATGATGGATCTTTCCTTGTACATTTATGTTGGAAACATTTATAACAGATGTGTGTGTGAGAGAGAAAGAGAGAGAGAAAGATAAACAAGTGACAATGAATACAAAGAATCATACTACCCAAGACCAAGGTGCTGAGGTTCAAGATTCAGAACAGTAGTTTTGGTTTGAAAGTACTGGCTACTTCAACACAGAAAGCAATAAAAGTTCAGATGCATTTTGAAAATATAAGTAAATGAAAACAATCTCTAATTTTCTCATAAAGAAGTCTAAACTTAAAACTAATTCCAGTTTCCAGGGACTGTGGTAATCTCATTTTGACACAATAGGAAGAAAGCATAAATGATTAACCAAAATCAAATCATAAAATAAGCTAATTCAGTAAATCTGATCCTTGTTTTATATTTTTATTGGTGATTTGAAGAAAAAACAGATTTTTTGAGTTCCCAGATACATGGTTATGTTGACTTAAATGGGTAAATTATTGAAGGCTGTTCAGGAAATTTTATTAAGAAGTAAAGCAGTTCAGATTACCTTATGACAATCCCCTCATATCCTTTCCATATTTACCACTTCAATGTATAAATGTTATACCGCCCCACTTTCTAATTGACAAGATAACTGCATTTTTTTTCTTTTCTTTCTTTCTTTTTTATTTTTTTTTTTTTTAATAAAAAGGGCTTTCTCTGATTGCTAAAGCCTTTTTGTTTATCCATGTGACACTCCAGAAGTGCCAGGAAACTGATTTCCATGAGCAACACTCAACCGATGATTGATAGGAATTGGCAGAAACTTCAGTTCCTGTTAAGGACTTAATTGTGCCCCACCCCCACATTCATATGTTCAAACCCTAATGCTCAGTGTAACTGTAAAATACAAATATTTGGAGTATTTTTATTTGGGCCAGTGAGGTGGTGATAAAGGTTACATGAAGTCAGAAGGATGGAATTGAAAGTAGTTATCATGAATTTAGAAATTATTGTCTGAATGAACAATATGCCTGCTGCATTTGTTATTTGACCTTCACAGAGAAAGGCAGTCTTAGGGTAAAGAAATATACGATTATATTAATATCAGATATATTGAAAATGCTGGTTTTTTTGTATAGACAGAACTTTGAGGTCAGGCGTAGTGGCTCACACCTGTAATTCCAGCACTTTGGAAGGCCGACGCGGGCAGATAACCTGAGGTCAAGAGTTTGAGACCAACCTGGCCAACAAGGTGAAACCCCATCTCTATGAAAAAAAACAAAAATAGCCAGGCATGGTGGCATGTGCCTGAAATTCCAGCTACTCAGGAGGCTGAGGCAGGAGAATTGCTTGAACCTGGGAGGCCGAGGTTGTAGTGAGCAGAGATGGCGCCATTGCACTCCAGCCTGGGCGGCAGAGTGAGACTCTGTCCCAACAGCAACAACAAAAAACAGATCCTTAAGTGAATTTATATCAATGAATTGGTTAGAGAAATTCTATCAAAAAATAGATCACTGAGTGAAACCACTGATATCCCTTCAGTGCATCCATCAATTTGTCCCTGTGTTGATAAGAAATGTCCCAGGTAGGCAGAGTCACCAATGCACCAAGCTTGCCTTTCTAACCAAAATCTCGTCTTTATTTCTTGTTCTCTTAAAATCTCTCGTCCTATGTCTTCCAGTCTTCCTATGAAAAAGGCATCCTATCTCCATAATTATCCTCTCTTGCCTTTTCCAATATCTATTTTTTATAGTATATACTTCAGAATCAATACTTGCATTTTTTATATTTGAGAGTTAAATGGAAACTTTCTTCTGTGGAATTCCATGTGCTTGCTTGCTTTATTTTTCCATTAAAATTGTTCAAGTCTATCATAAGTACACAAGTTACAGGGTTTTATTTGATAAAATACCAGTATTCAAAAGCAGCAAATAGAAGCTTGGGTGCTTTGCTAGTTATTGACAGCAAGAGCCTTTTGCCTGTGTTCAAGATTGGGTAATAATCTATTGTTACAGAGTTTATTAATTCCATTAAAGCCTTTAGTATAAGCTCATATTAATTGTATCTTTAAGCTTCATTCCTCAGCTTAGCAGTGCTGAAATTTCCTAATTGAAATCTGGACTGTAATTATAATTTACTTAGCTGGAATTTACAAAGTATATTGCCTGTTACAACTCTTAAAGTTGAATCCCAAATCAAAACTTTTGAAAAAGAGGCATAAGGGAGCCTGACCTGTTCTTGGAAAGCTTTGTCACCGTGTAGGCGCATCACCTCTGAAAGTACAGGCAGTTATATTCCGGTGACGCTGCCTATGAGGGGAAATGTTCCTTTTCACCTTTTTTCTTTTTTAGAAAAAAAAGCTTATCAATTCAGTAACTAAAAGTTGGAAAGATCCTTAAAAATGTTCAAAATATAAAATCTTTTGGAAGACAGCTTCTTTCACTTTTATGACACTTCTTTACAACTTTCTTAAGTGTTAATGTTTTCAGATGAGGAAAATACAAGCAGAGACTCAGACTAAAATCTTTTGACCCAAGCTCAGGCTTCTCCTTCAACATCCATCCTGTCAAGAAGCTGAAGTCAATAGCGCAAGCTGTTTCTAGAGAATACAATTATCCCTGAAACTGTGATCACAGACATATCAGATACCAAAAATTCAGTGTCACAGATTCGAACCCTATAAAAAAGTCTACTGGCTTCTGCCAAATCTTATTATCCAAAACAGGCTAGTTAAGGTTAAGAAACTGACATTCTTTGTGGTGAAGAAGATCGCAATAATTCAAAGCGTAAAAGCATTTCTGACATTAGTTTAAAATTTTTGTCCTCATCAAAGAAGGGCAGCAAGTTTAATTCATAATTTAGATTATTCTAAGTGATATTTATTTAATCTCTTAGTCAGCTAAGTGGCAAAATACATGTAAATGATACTGTAGAAACATTCAGAACTATACATTCAAAGATACCTAGCAAATTTGAATAGGATTGAGATGTTATTCTATATGTTTTCTTTGTCTCTCTCTACCCCTCCCTTCCTTCCAGCAAAATACGAGATGGGGAGAAGAGGCAAAGCCTGACTACTGCATAAAATGTATTGACAGCTCAAGCTTGATATACTTACCTATTACTGTTGCCATTGAAAATAGTAACTACAATTTACTGAGCAAACTATAGACCAAACATTAAGCAAACTACGTTATATTATGTAATTCTAATGTTCTCCAGAAACAAATTAAGGAAACAACTAAAATTTAGAAAGGCTCGGTAACTTTTAAAATTATGTGTTTTTT
>NW_016805666.1:4606063-4649963 GCF_001698545.2 Rhinopithecus bieti
GCAACCTCCCCCTCCTGGGTTCAAGTGATTCTCCTGCCTCAGTCTCCCGCGTAGCTGGGATTACAGGCACCTATAACCACATCACACCCGGTTAATTTTTGTATTTTCAGTAGAGATGGGGTTTTACCATTTTGGCCAGGCTGGTCTTGAACTCCCGACCTCAGATGATTCACCTGCCTTGGCCTCCCAAAGTGCAGGGATTACAGGCGTGAGCCATTGGGCCCAGCCCAAATTCTGTATTTTTTATAGCTTTAATTTTTAACTTATTTAACTTTTATTTTAAGTTCAGGGGTACAAGTGCAGGTTTGCTACATAGGAAAACTTGTGTTATGAGAGTTTGTTGTACAGATTATTTCATACCTCAGGTATTAAATCTCATATCCATTAGTTATTTTTTCTGATCCTCTCCCTTCTCCTGCCCTCCACCCTCCAAAACATCCCAGTGTGTGTTTTTGCTCTCTATATGTGTATGTGATCGCATTATTTAGCTCCCAGTAATAAGTGAGAATATGTGGTGTTTGGTTTTCTGTTCCTGTGTTAGTTTGCTAAGGATAACTTTTCTAAGTATATACTTTTCTAGATAATGAGGTATTTGGGTTTGAAGGCAGACTTTTTGAATTACAAAGAATGTTGAATACAATTTTCAATTTCATTATAAAATTGCCACTTTCATACATTTATTATAAGAATCAAATAAAAATAATGTTTGAGGAAAGTTTATAAATTGGAAACCATGAAGCAGAACTATTATTATTATTCTGCTTAAAGAAGACTAACTAAGCATGCACACTACTAGAAGAGACATGCACACAAATACAGGGTGATGTGTAGACGCCGTCAGAGAAGAACAGAGAATGTGTTGCTGCAACTGCATCCTGAGGAGTAAGAAGTCATGTCTAGATAGAATAAAGGAAAGTTGTTGAAGATGCTACTTTCTAAGGCAAATATGGATATTTGAAAATAAAGCTGAGTAAGGGCAGATTTTGACAATAAAAGGGAAAATACTAAAGGAAAGTTTCTATTGTAATAGATCTGATGTTTTATTTAGTATAAGAGACATAAAGTAGTTTTAGAATATAGCCCTTAAGTTTACAATGGGGGTTTATCCTTTGAGGAATTGACTTATATTCATGAAATAATTGAGAAAAAATTCACATGCCAGTTGGATGTCTTAATGGTGACCTCTAACATAAGTTTCTGAAAAGAAATTTATTTTCTAATGAAATTTTAGATTTAATGATTTATCTCCCCAAGTCAACCAGTATCATTCTACAAATCATTCTAAGCTCTGAGATTAAGTATTTTATTTTCCTTTAATTAGCCTTTATTTTAAACTATGTGTGTGATTTCATGTATCATTTCATATATCCATTTTGTCATAAGCAATTAAGATAAACTCTGCCAATTAATACTTACCCTTGTTAAATAAAAAAAAAAAGTGTGAGTCAAAAAGAATTCTGAAAAGGAAAATTTTAGTGAGGAAAGAACTAAGAGCTTTTCTCAATTTTATCTTCTAGATTTCTTTTCTTCATTTGTTGTTCTCACACTTGTAGTTTTGATTCCTGTTTTTACCCTATAAGAATATCGGTATTTAATTATAGTTTTCATATGTCTCTTAAATTTTATTTTATACCAATTTTCCAATATTCATTGATCATTTTTGTTGTGCTGAACACAATGGCTTGCTACTTTTAGAAATTATCTCATTAGATCCTCACAAAACACTATGAGATAGCGCATACTCTTATATACTACCATAATCTCCATTTCTTAACCTGAGGAAAATTTATATTTCAAGAAGTTAAGCAATTTGCTCAAAATCACACAGTGAATAAGTAACTCTTTCTGGGATTCAAATCAAGGAAACTCTCTGGGATCTAAACCAAGAGAGCCTCTTGCCTGCTATTGCACATTGATTTACTCAAGTTTATATGTGTTTAACTTTTTTCTCAGATTCTCACTTCCCAAGATAGCGTGTGTGCTTTATTCACTGTTGTATCTCTAGGGTCTAGTCTGGTGTTTTGTACATAGCAGACACACACACACACACACACAAATGCAGAGCCTGCCTTGTTCCATCAAGATTAAGAGCTCTGAGTAATAATATCATTATGAGAGATGATTTAATGAGAAAAAGAACCTGACAAAGGTCATTTTCAAAGGTCATAAACATGAGTAGGACATTCCACTTGCAGAATTCCCACTTCTGACTAAGATGGAGTTAAAAACAGATAGACCCTCATGCCCAAAACACTAAAACGCTAGATAAAATGTCAGAAGAAAATGGTTCTAAAGATATTGAACACTGGGCAATAAAGGACAGAAATCACTAACATGAGAAACAAAAGTCTTAAGATCTACAATTGCTCTGGCTTGTCTGAAAGTTTCTAGGCATTGATGCAGAATGGAGGATCCAGCTGGAGTCAGGCAGCATCTCTGCATTGAGAAAAATGGGTCGTTGGTTCCAGGGAGGTAAAGGGGACCAGAGTTCACAGAGCTGAGCACAGGAGAAGAGAGTTGTCCAGACTGAGAACTCTGGAGACAGAAAAGAGTCCACCTTGAGGATTCAGCTGAGTACTGATTAGTACATTTGTTTGAAGAAACTACCCAAGGTAGATGAAATAACTACCTAAAAGAATGAGGAAAAACAATCTCTGAAAGTCACATGGGGCAGTTCCTGTTTCTGTTCCAAGAAGAGTAGAAAACTTCGTAATTGAAGATTCTTGAGTAGGGTCCTCAAAGGGTTTTTTCCTAGTTCTTGTGAAAAATTACTCCCAGGCTAAATAAGTAAAGGATCAAATAGATTACAAGTAATTTAGTCCCATTACAAAAAAGCTGGAAGAAATTTATAAAAATAAAATCTTTGTACCTGCCTTTTTACTTATTTATTTTCAATATATTTCATTATAGAAGCGATTGTATATATTCAAGGTGTACAACGTGATGGTTTGATACATGTATACCTTGTGGAATGATTATTTAGTCAAATTAATCAACACATCAATCACCACAAATGCTTTACATTGGAATCCCAGAACTTGCATATCTTGTAACTGAAAGTTTATACCCTTTGACCAGCATGTCCCCATTTTATTCATCTCCAAGACCTTGGCAACAACCATTCTATTTTCTGTCTTTATGAGTTTGAATTTTTTAGATTATCCTTGTAAGTAAGACCATACAAAACTTGTTTACTTGTGTCAGGCTTATTTCACCTAGCACAATGTACTCCGGGTTCATCCATGTAGTCAATGTAGTCACAAATGATAGGATTTCTTTGTTTTCATGCCTGAGTAATATTCCATTATACACACACACACACACACACACACACACACACACACACACACATACACATACCACATTTTCTTTATTCATCAGTCAATGAACATTTTGGTTGATTCCATATCTTGGCTATTATTAATAATGCTACAATGAACATAGGATTTCAGGTATCTTGGAGATACTGAATCTACATAGTTCAGGGGTTAAAGCAGTGACCTTGTAAAATAAAATTTTAAATACAAACTCAAAAATGAAAATTTCACAATCTCTGACATCTAATTAAATAGTGTCAGTTATGCAAAGAATCAGGAAATGCAATCAACAAAAGGGAGAAAAATAAAATGAAACAGACTCAGAAATAAGACAGATGAGATAATTAGTTGACAAGGGCATAGAAGGACAAGTATTGCAAGTATATTCTATAGTCACAATAATATAGATAAAAACATACACTTTAAACAGAAATATGAAAGACAGAAGACACAAATTGAATTTCTAAAGATGAAAACTATAATACCCCAGTAAAAACACATTGGATTGAAAAAATGACAGATATCACAGAAGAATATGTTAGTAATTATGAAGATTTAGTAATTGCAACTATCTAAAATAAAACACAGAAAATAAATTTTTTAAAAATAAACAGTGAATTGGTGACCTGTGGGAAAATTTCAAGTGGTCTAACAGACATATTATTGGACTCCCTAAAAGGTGGGGCAGAAATAAGTATTTGGAAACATAATGATAAATAATTGCCAAATTTGATGGAAACTGTAAACCCACAGAACCAAGATGCTCAGTGAACTTCAATCACAGAAAACATGAAGGAAATTACATCAAGACATTTAGTAATCAACTTATTTAAAACTATAAAACGATATTTTAAAAGTAGTTGAACTGCAGGAAAGCACATTGTGTAAACAGTATAAAGAGGAAGACAGGTGAGAATGTCCGCAACATAACAATTTCAGTCAAAACAGAGAGGAACATCTTTAAAGTACTGAGAGAAAAATACTATAAATTAAGAATTCTCTACCTAGCAAAAATACCTTTGAAAAATTAAAGGTACAGAATACCTTTTAGACATAAAAACCCAAAAGAAGATATCACTGGCAGAAATGCAGTACAAGAAATACAAGGAGACTACTTCAGGCAACTATATATATGTATACACACACATATACACACACACACACCAGGTGGTGTGGCACCCAGGTATCCTTGGCAGGAAAAAGACACATCTTTCCCACCTGCTTGGGTTCATAACCTTTTTCCTAGGCTATGCACCAAGGAGAGGGATTCTAGGATTATGCATCATGTCAATGCAAAACTTTTAAGTAAAGTGAAAAGGTGTAAAACAATGTATACATATTATACCACTTGATACGGTTTGGCTCTGTGTCGCCACCCAAATCTCACCTTGAATTGTAATAATCCCCACATGTCAAGGGTGGGGCCAGGTGGAGATAATTGAATCATGGTAGCAGTTTTCCCATACTGTTCTCTTGGTAATGAATAAATCTCATGAGATCTGATGGTTTTATAAATGGGAGTTTCCCTGCATAAGCTCTCTTGCCTGCCACCATGTAAGGCGTGACTTTGTGCCTCATTCGCCTTTCTATCATGATTGTGAGGTCTCTCCAGTCATGTGCAACAGTGAGGCCATTAAACCTCTTTCCTTTATAAATTACCCAGTCTCAGGTATGTCTTTATCAGCAGCATGAGAACAGACTAATACAATAAATTGATACTGGGGGTAGTGGGGATGCTGCTCTAAAGATACAGAAAAATGTGGAAGCAACTTTGGAACTGGGTAATAGGCAGAGATTGGAACAATTTGGAGGGATCAGAAGAAGCCAGGATAATTCGGGAAAGTTTGGAACTTTCTAGGGACTTGGAGGGCTCAGAAGACAGGAAGATTGGGAAAGTTTGGAACTTCCTGAAGACTTGTTGAATGGCTTTGAGCAGAGTTGTTAGTAAAATGTACAACAAAGTCTAGGCTAAAGTGGTCTCAGATGGAGATAAGGAACTTGTTGAGAACTGGAGTAAAGGTCACTCTTGCTATGCAAAGAGACTAGTGGCATTTTGCCCCTGCCCTAGAGATCTGTGGAACTTTGAACTTGGAGAGATGATTTAGGGTATCTGGAGGAAGAAATTTCTAAGTGGCAAAGTGTTCAAGACGAAGCAGAGTGTAAAAGTTTGGAAAATTTGCAGCCTGATGATGTAGTAGAAAAGAAAAACCCATTTTTCTGGGAGGAAAGTCAGGCCTGCTGCAGAAATTTGCATTAAGTAATGAGGAGCTGAATGTTAATGATCAAGACAATGGAGAAAATATCTCCAGAGCATATCAGAGACTGCAGCAGCCCCTCCCATTGCAAGCCCAGAGGCCTAGGAGGAAAAACTGGTCTTATGGTCCAGGCCCAGGGCTCCCCACCTGCTCTTTGCAACCTCAGGACATGGTGCCCTGTGTCCCAGCTGCTTCAGCTCCAGGTGCGGCTAAAAGAGACCAAGGTACAGCTTGGGCCATGGCTTCAGTGGGTGCAAGCCCCAAGCCTTGGCAGCTTTCATGTGGTGTTGAGCCTGCAGGTGCACAGAGGTCAAGAGTTAATTAAAACCAAAGGTGAACAGAAGAAATGATAAAATAAGAGTATAAATTATTAAAGTAGAATCTGAAGAAAATTTAATAAAACAAACGCTGATTTTTAAAAAGTGTGTACAATTGATATATTTCTAGGGAGGCTGATTAAGAAAAATAGAGAAACTCAAATTACTAACACTACGTCTGACATACCTGGTATCATAGGGATATTACTACGATTTTCAGAAGCTGAAAGGACAGCAGGATACTATGAACATTGTGCCAGTAGATTTGACAGCTTAAATGAAATGAATGAATACTTTGAAGAAACAGAAAGGATTACAAAAAACTATGCTGTCCAATATCAATTAAAGAAATTGAGCTCAAACTTTTTCTTCCTTGTTTGTGGGAGCTAAGAAAAACTGAGAAGTACAATTGTGGCTATTAGAGGGTGGGAAGGATAGAAGGAGGGGAAGATGGGAAGTGGTCAATTAACAGTTACACCTAGATGAGAGGAATAAGTTCTAGTGTTCTGTAGCACTGTAGAGTGAATATGATTAACAACAATTTAGTGTATATGTGTTAAGCTATTCTCATGTTGCTATAAAGAAACACCTGAGGCTGTGTCATTTATGAAGAAAAGAGGTTAAATTGGCTCATCGTTCTGCAGGCTGTTTAGGAAGCATGGCACTGGCATATGCTTGGCTTCTGGGGAGGCCTCAGGGAACTTTTGCTCATGGCAGAAGTCAAAACAGGAACAGGCACATCACATGTTAAGATTGGGACCAAGAGTTGTAGGGGAAGGTGCTGCACACTTTTCAAAACCAGATTTTGTGTCAACTCAAAATGAGAACTCACTTATCACCAAGGGGATGATGTTAACCCATTCATGAGGGGTCTGCCCCTGTGATACAAATACCTCCCACCAGGCCCCACCTCCAACACTGGAGACCACATTTCATCATGAGATTTGGAGAGGATACATACTCAAACCATATTAGTATATTTCTAAAAGCTAGAAGAGAGGATTTTGAATGCTCACAATACGAAGAAATGACAAGTGTTCAAGGTGAGGTGAGGGCTATGCTAATTACCCTGATTTGATTATTACACGTTGTATACATGTATGGAAATATCACTCTGTATTCCATAAATAGGAATAATTTTTAAGTTTTAACTTAAAATGGGAAAAGATATTGTACTCATAATAAAAAGACATTCAGGGCCCAAATGGCATCATTGATGAATCCTATTGACCTGCCAAGGTGGAAATGAGTGTCCTTTCAGAAAATGGAGGAGTGGAAACCTCTCATCATTTTATCACCTTATGCTACCACAACAAGACGAAGACGTCAGTATAAAAGAAAACTACAAACTAATATTCCAAAGGAAATAAATAGGATATGTGAGATTATCTACAAAAATGCAAGAGTTAACATTAAAGAAATAAATTAATGTAATTTAACATACAGATGGAATAAAGGGAAAACACATAGTATTATCTCAGTATATGCAACTATTATCTCACATATTTCTAGTAGGAAAGTAAAATTAACCACTTTGAAAAACAGTTTAGCAATTACTTTATAAAGTTAGAAATACATCTACATAGGACTCAGTGGTTACATTCCTAGATTTTATCCAAGAAAATGAAAATATATGTCTCCTCAAAGACTGATACACACATGTGCACAGCAGCTTGATTCATAGTAGCCCCAGCCGGAGGCAATCAAAATGTCCAAAACCAAGGGAACAGCTAAACAAATTATGTTATACACACAGTCAAATACTACTCAGCAGTAAAAATAAACGAAATACAAATACACAAAATCACATGAATGAATTTCAAAGCATCCTGCTAAGAAAAATAGCATGACATAAAGAGTATATCCTGAGCAGTTTCATTCACATGTACTGTAGTTCTAGAATAGGTGAAAGTAATCTAGCGTCATTGTGGTTGTTTTGTGTTTGGACTATGGATGAAATGACTGTAAGGCAGCATAAAGAAATTTGTCAAAGTGATGGAAATACGGCATATCTTGTTTGTGATAGTGTTTATACCAAATATGCACATATTTGTCAAAACTCATGAAAATATACCCTTAACATTGCTGTATTTTATTGTATGCAAATTTTACATTAATAAAGTTGATTTCAAAGGACAGCAGCTGCAAAGTTTTGGGGGATTCTCAGTGACCAAAGTTGCATGGTCAAGGTGATACGTGGCTCCTCCCTTCGCACAGTATAGCAAAGCTCTTCTTATTCAGCACCAACCAGCCAAGCAAGTTCTCCACCCAGGGTGCTGAGATCTTAATGAAACCAGAAGCCAAAAGGTGAGCCTAAGCTGCCCCACAACTGCTTACTCTGAAAAAAGGCACCAACACCCCTCCAGAGGTAATCTTCTTAAAGACATAAATTCACAGGAAACACTTTTTGTGGAGTTTCTTCCCTGTTCAGACATTCCTGTAGTGCCTGATTTCTTTTCTCATTCTGAGGTTTTGTTTTGTTTTTAATCCTTCTCAGTATGATGATAGATTTATAGGCCGGTAGGGTGGGCAAGTAGCTAGATTAATAAATTAGTTCATTCAGTATGTAACAGACTTAATCAGTCCTAGAACACTGTGTGAGCAAAGGGTAATAAATGGACAAATGGGGAGCCTACGAGATTTTATTAAAAATGCAAGTCGAAGGGAGCCCTAGTTTCCTGTCTTAATGTCACCATTATTCAACCCTCTTTAGGATCATTTGCAAAATATAGTGACCAGGGAAAGAAAAGCTTTATTTGTGAAACATCAACACTCAAACAAGAATATTTGCACTAAGAAGTGGTAATCTGAGCAATATGAGAATTGGTGTAGCAGAAAGTCTAGGGCATTGTGGGTAGACAAACCTGGGTTTCTTGCCAATCTCCACTTTTTACTTGTTTAATGAATACCAATATTTTGCATGATTGGAAAATAAATGAAGTTGCTTCATGTCTTGTTTTGGAACTCTTATCAAATATAAAAAATTTGCAAATCAACATCATTTGAATAGTTAAGTATAAGCAATATATTTTGAATATATTTGCTGCTTAATAATTGTTTATGAAATGAATTTAAAAACAATCCACAAAGAGTCAGAGATAAAGATTGTGGTCCAGATACCTCAAAATAATGGAGATTTGTTGAGTAATTGCTCAACTTTCAATATTTTCTAAATGTGAAAAATGCTTCTCTTTGTTAAACTTGACCAGTTTGGTTCATTTACTTGATCAAGTTTCTTAACTTCCTTAGAGCTCATTTTTCACATCTGTAAAAAAGGCAAAGATTACCTAAAGTCCTGCAAAGTGCCCAGAAGCATTTTAGTTGTTTGTATCAAGGTTTTTGAATGCAGATAAATGGAGATAAAGAAGTAAGAATTTACTCTGTTTACTTAGCTTGAAATTGACTGGAGGCATGTAGTTCTCTATCTGAACAGTTTCTTATGAGCATTCAAAGGTCAGCTCCTGTTATTATATTATCTTGTGCTAGGACCTTGTCATTGTTACTATTGAGAAAGAGTTGGTCCTACTACTCAGATAACTTAACAGCTCAATGCGATGGTGTTTAATTTTCTTTTTTGCTGATTCTTTCTAGATTCCTTACATATTAAAAAACAAAAACAGACAAACAAACAAAAAAAACACTGGCCACTAAACTTTACCAAATTCAGTTAGCAAACTTAAGAGATGATTTGATCCCTGCTTACCATTGAGATTCAACTAGTTCCAAAGCTAACAATTCTCTACTAAAAAATACAAAAAACTAGCTGGGCGAGGTGGTGGGCGCCTGTAGTCCCAACTATTCGGGAGGCTGAGGCAGGAGAATGGCGTAAACCCGGGAGGCGGAGCTTGCAGTGAGCTCAGATCCCGCCACTGCACTCCAGCCTGGGCAACAGAGCGAGACGCCGTCTCAAAAAAAAAAAAAAAAAAAAATCCAAATTGGGCACTGGAGCATTGGATAATATAACATAGATAATTAGAAAATTTATCATTGAAATCTGTTTTTTAAAAATATATGTCTATGTAGCTGCCTTCTTGGTTCAGAATTACCTCTCCTCTGTACTTTGGACTTTCAGAAAACGTACGATTTTTAAAAGGAAAAGAGTTACAGTTCTACCTAGGATGTAGAAAATAAAGAGATGGAAGAAATGTTGCTTCCACGTTACAAAATTGTTTTGTTTAATCACAAACATATGTGTGTATATCAACATATTATATGTATGATACATATATACATAATATATACCTAAGATAGATAGATATATACACATCATATAAATACTACATATACACACATCTCATGTATTTATGTATAGCCTCACAGATTCACACAAGAATATCTTGTATGAATAGTCTTGTATGAAAGACTCTGAGAGAAAGTGAAAGACTCTGTGTGAGAATTTTGAAAGACAGCATTCTGAGTCCCCAACTCTGTGGATTTTACACCTCCTCCTACAATACCTCAATAACTTACTGAGCAAGTAGGATGACTTTTAGTTAAGGTTTCCTGGAAATAGACAAAGAAGATCTGTGTAAAAGAAGTTTATTAAACATTGCATTTAGGAATGATGCCTGGAAGTAAGGGAAAGAGAACGTTGCGCTGTGATTAAGTTATTACAGAGGTCTCAGCCAAATCACTGGGCAGCTCTGAAGCTGGAATGGCTTTTTGATGTTTCAAAATGAGGCAAGTTTCCAGAGCCTTCATATCCTATTAGGACTAGTTATTGTGCCTGTTATGCCCACAGTGAAGGAGTGTAACTTTTGCGGAAACACAGATCCATTCAGTCTAGGGCAAGCACCAGAGAGGGTAGCAGCTATGCGCCATCAAGCTAAGATTCCGAGATTTTGATAGCTAAGAGAATGAGTGTTTTACTCCTGAAAGAGAGATCTGGGTGATAAAAGTAATATCCACTACCAGTCATCCCTTGCATTGCTTCCTATAGTAACTTTACTCCATCTGTGTACAGCTTCTGCACGATTCTTTTTTTTTTTTTTTTTTTTTTTTTTTTTTTTTTTTTTTTTTGAGACGGAGTCTCGCTCTGTCGCCGGGCTGGAGTGCAGTGGCTGGATCTCAGGCTCACTGCAAGCTCCGCCTCCCGGGTTTATGCCATTCCTCCTGCCTCAGCCTCCGAGAGCTGGGACTACAGGCGCCCGCACCTCTCCCGGTAGTTTTTTTTTTTGTATTTTTTAGTAGAGGACGGGGGTTTCACCGTGTTAGCCAGGATGGTCTCGACTCCTGACTCGTGATCCGCCCGTCTCGGCCTCCCAAGTGCTGGGATTACAGGCTTGAGCCACCGCGCCCGGCCTTCTGCACGATTCTTATTGATATCATTCATTCATGTGTAAGAGGAAGGTTGCTGACATGAAAGGTTGGTGACCAGCCTTTGCTGGTTTTGAAGCTTTAACTGATCGTCATTAGCTTCCTCCTTTACTACCTTCATCTGCGGCTATTACCTCTACTGGTCTAGGTTGCTCACCTGGTGGGTATGTCCTTCCTCTGGGAACCCAGATCTGTAGATTTACAGAGCCTAAAGTTTTAGAGAAGAAAAGCAAAAATGTTCTGGGTCACTGATAATAAGGACCAGCAGAGACATTCCTACTTCAAGTCTGGTTCCGATACCCAGGTATTCTACCTACAGGGAAGCTAACATTATGTAATGGTTGTATCAGGGTGTAAGTGCATCCTGGAGGATAGCACACAGTACTTGCAGAATGGCATCTACTGGTACTTTCAAAAGGCTAATTCATCCAACTATAAAACTGGCAGCTTCTGAGTGGTATGAAGCAGTAGGACCGTGAATCTCATTGTTCTAAGCCCATAGCAATATCTATACTGCTATGAAGTCAACTGCAAGATCCAAGGCAATGTTTTATAGGATCTCATGTTGTGGGAAAACCCCTTTAAGTTCTCTAGAAAGGAGCTGGCTGGGGTCCTGAACGTAGAAAAGGAAAATTTATATTCACAATACATGTCAATCCTATTCAAGGCCAAATCATGCCCTCTCAAGGATTAAAGGTGTCTATTGTAATTAACTTTCCCCAACTGGGTGGTTGATATCCTTAAGAGATGATGCCATATCAGGGAGCACAGTATTGGTCCCAGTTGCTATCATGTCAGACATTCCGTAGTGGAAGTAGCTAAATAAACTTTGGTAATTTTGAATCTATGCAACTGGACTCATTCGTAGCCTTCATATCTGCCGCTGTAGATACTCCCTTCAGGCCCTGATGTACCAGCCTTGGAATAGCCACATTCAAAGCCCAGCTGACGCCAACTGTTCAAGTCATTCTGGCTCTTGATGGTTTAGTGCCTCCTATATAGGAGCTGCTCTCTGGTGAGAATTACTATACAATTTGCTATGTACCGGTGCCTACCAGAGAGTACCAAAATGATGCCTTTGTGCCTCCCTTTTCCCTGCTTTGTGAGCAGTAATGTCTACAGTGGTTACACTATGCTTATTTTCCCATGATATCATGGGGAATAGGGAGGTTATATTGTCTGTTGATTTTACAGCTCTAAAACTTAACTCCAGGAGCTGTAAATAAGAAGCTGCCCCCAAGGACCATCGTCTGCACCTGGATGTGATTTAGACTTTAAGCAGATGCTGTACAAATATAGAACTTTCGGAGAATCTTCAAAAAGGAGAAGTATATTTTAAATATGATACAAACGTAAAATAAATTGTGGGCAGAGAGCAAATTGTGGAGTTTTAAAAACATGTTTATACGTTTTTTGACATTGCTCCTTTTGAAGAGTAAAGTTTAATTTCCACCCCTTTTGAGTATGAGCTGGATTTAATGACTCTTTCTTAATGAATGTCTTGCAGTAAAAGTGCTGGTGTGTAAGTCGGGTCATGAAAGACAATATGAAGTCAGCTTCTCTCTTGGATCACTCACACTGGGGGAGGTCAGCTATTGCTTTGTGAGTACACTTAAACCACCTTATGGAGGAGATCATGTGACAGAGAACTGAGTCTTCTGGCCAATGCCAGCAAGGAACTGAGACCTGCTGCCAACAGTCACATTAGTAATCATGGAAATGGATCCTGCAGCCCTAGTTAAGTCTCCAGATAACATCCTGTTAGCAACTTTATGAGAGCCCTCCAGCCTATAGGCACTCCCAAATTCCTGAGTCACAGAAACTTTGAGGTAATAGATATTTGTCGTTTTAAACCTTTAAGTTTAAGGGTAATTTGTTATGCACTGGTAGAGCTACCATCATCACTGATTACTGCAAGAGTGATATATTAGTTTACCAGTATACAAAGTTGGAGGAATTTTATATTCAGCTTTCAGTGTCAAATTTTCAGTGTCAAGTGAAAATGTGTCAGCAAACAGGAGGCCATATTTTCCTGGCTAAAGTTATTACTGAATCTTAGTGTCCATCTAGAAACTCAAAATTATTTGAACTTCTTAAATATAAGCATAACAAATTGAGGCATTAAAGTCACATATAATATATCCAGTTCACAAATTAATAAAAATGCCACAAGGTTTTAAAGAAAATATGTTGTATATGATTTATCTTTAGCACATTCAATGAAATCAAATGGAATATTTAAAATTTTAATTAGGTTCTTAATATCTATCTCAAATAAGATGCTTTTCTATTTTCAGACTGATTTTTGAAGTTCCACAAATTGAAACAAAATGGTAAAATCTTTGACTAACCTTAGAATTTATGTGCGACTAACATCCAAACAAACCTTACTCAATTAGGAAGTATGTAATATGGCCGGGCGCGGTGGCTCACGCCTGTAATCCCAGCACTTTGGGAGGTCGAGACGGGCGGATCACGAGGTCAGGAGATAGAGACCATCCTGGCTAACACGGTGAAACCTCGTCTCTACTAAAATACAAAAAAAAAAAAAAAAATTAGCCGGGCGTGGTGGCGGGCGCCTGTAGTCCCAGCTACTCGGGAGGCTGAGGCAGGAGAATGGCGTAAACCCGGGAGGTGGAGCTTGCAGTGAGCCGAGATCCGGCCACTGCACTCCAGCCTGGGCGACAGAGCAAGACTGTCTCAAAAAAAAAAAAAGAAAAGAAGTATGTAATATAAGATGATAGATTGTGAAACAGAAAAACGTAAGAAAAACAATTCCTAAGCCTCCGCAATTGCATTTATGTGAGCGATCTGTAAGCTAGTTACTCAGACCACAAGAAAAAAAAGGAAAGCGCTTATATCTTATTTTTGTTAGGTGGCAGAAATGTAAGACATTTATCTTCAGAGCTGTATTTTTCCTGGGAACAAACACAAACTAGAATGTACCTAAAGATTTTTTGTGCTTGTGACAAAGTGAATAATGACTTCTTTGTACTATGTAATGTTGGGATCAAAAGAATCATTCTTGTAAAGATTATGTGTATAGGCTGAAAGAGCAGTGCTACGTGATAAATCAGTGGAGGCATTTTTTCCAGAGATTGAGATAAAGAGGCCTAGGTAGTTCAATTTCAGTTTTAATCATCTTATAATATAGGAGTGGAACTTGGAGTCTACTGGAATATTAGCACAGTCATTTGTTCATTTGCCTGAAAAATCAGGTTTCATGTAAACCTTTGAAAGTGCTATATTGGTAGTCAACTCATAGAATTATTCTTTACATGACTGTTGTGCTGACATTCTATGTGACTGGTTTAAGTGAATTAGAGAGAGACTAAATTATTACTTTTTTAATATCCAGCTTTATATTTTTCCTCAGATGTAAATGTTCTCTTGGTTTTTATTACTCAGTGATGCCACAGTGGTCTCTTTAAGTAGTTTAGACCATAGATATTATATTTAAAAATATATTGGCATGTATTGACCACTGTGTGTGTATGTGCCAACATGTACATGGTTGGGTGTCTATATTCCAGATACAGCTAACATGATCTTCCACCATCTAAAGCTACAGCTCAGAGCATAGCCTTTCCCTTGTGATTATTGAATCCAGAGTATAGACATGGGTAAAAACAAAATCTGTAAAGAAAGGGTAGCAAACTAATAAGCAAATCAAAACATGTGGGAAAAAATGCTCACATTCCTTCCTCAGCTCCCATGGCTTATAGCCCTAGGAAATAAGAAAATATATACAGCTGATCTTTGAACAACATGGATTTAAACTCTGTGTGTCCATTTATATATGGATCTTTTTTCAATAATTATATTAGAAAAAATTTGGAGATTTGTAAACAATTAGAAAAAAGTATACAACCTGGAAATACTGAAAAAATTAAGAAAATGTATGCCATGAATATATAAAATATATGTGGATACTCATTCACTACCATAAAAAATACATACATTTATTATAAAAAGTTAAAATTTATCAAAACTTATGCACACTCCTACAGATTGCATATAATAGGATTCACAGTTGATAGAAATATAAACAAGCATAAATATGTAGTAGTAAATTATAACTGTATAAAGTTAACTGTAGTGCATACTGTGCCACTGTAATAATTTTGTAGCCATCTCTTGTATGAGCTCAAGTGTTGCAAACTGCTTAAAATGCCATGGGACACCAATCATTTCCATGTAAGCAGTTGTTTCTCCAGCAAATTGTGTATCACACTAAAAAGTGATCTCTCATGGTTCTTGCGTATTTGATGAGTGCAATACCATAAAACTTGATTAACATCATGGGACCCATACAAGGTGCCACTAGTGATGCTGAAAGTGCTCCCAAGAAGCAGAGAAAAGTTGTAACGTTACAAGAAAAAGTTGAATTGCTTGATATGTGTATCATAAATTGAGATCTGCAACTGCGGTTGACCACCATTTCAAGATAAATGAATATAGCATAAGAACTACTTCAAAAAAAAAAAAAAAAAAAGAAAAGAAAAGAAAAGGTAATCCATGAAGGTGTTACTGCAGCTATGCCAGCAGGTGTGAAAACCTTGCACGTTTTGTGAAATATCTTTTTATCTCATTTTGAAAATGCAGCTTTTGCTTTTTGTGGGTGCAGGGTTTCTGTAAGAAAGGTATATGTATATATTCTAATATGATTCAAGATAAAGCAAAGTCATTATATGACACCTTAAAAGGGAAGTAAAGAATCTAAAGCTGGAGAATTTGATGCCAGCAAAGGATGGCTTGACAATTTTTGAAAGAGATTTGGTTTTAAAAATGTCACAATGACAGGAAAAGCAGCTTCTGCCCACCAAGAGGCAGCAGACCAGTTCTCAGATGTCGTGAAGAAAATCATTGTGGAGAAGGGACATCTGCCTAAACAGATTTTTAATGCAGATGAACGTGCCATATTTCAGAACACAAAATAAAACAAAACATGCCACATGGGTCATTTATCAGTGAGGAAGAGAGGAGAGCACCAGGATTTAAGGCAGAAAGGCATGGGCTAGCTCTACTGTTTTGTGCAAATGCAGTCAGGTTTGTGATCAGGACTGGCCTTATCTATAAAACTTCTGACTCTGAGTCTTGAATGGAAGAGATAAATACCAGTTGCCAGTCTTTTGCTTGTACAAGAAGAAGGCCTGGCCAATGAGAACACTTTTCTGGACTGATTTCCCTGATACTTTGTTCCTGCAGTCAGGAAGTGACTTGCCAGGAAGGGGGCTGCCTTATAAGTTTTTTGATATGGGACAATGCCTCTGGCCATCCAGAACTCCAGGAGTTCAACACCAAAGGCACTGAAGTGGTCTACTTGCCTCCAAACACAACATTTCTAATTCAATCTCTAGATCAGGAGGTCATAAGGAACTTTAAGGCTCATTACACACAGTACCCTATGGAAAGAATAGTCAGTGCTTTGAAAGAGAGTACTGATAGATAGAAGATCATGTAAGTCTGGAAGTGTTATACCATTGAAGATGCCATCATTATTATAGAAAAAGCTGTGAAGGCCATCAGGTCTAAAACAGTAAATTCCTGCTGGAGAAATTGTCCTGATGTTGTGCAAAACTTCACAGGACTTAGGACAGCCAATCAAGAAAATCATGAAAGAGTTTGTGGATATGGCAAAAAAGGGTGAAGGGTGAAGAGTACAATCTTCAAGAAATTCAAGAGCTAATAAGAGAGGACTTAACAGGAGACAACTTGATAAAGATGAGTGCTTGTTAACCAGTGCCAGGAAATGAGAAAGAAGTACAAGAAGCAATGCCAGGAAACTGACATTAGACAATCTAGCAGAAGGGCTATGATTATTCAAGACTTTTTTATTTCTTTGATGATATGAACCCTTCTATAATATGGGCACTAAAACTAAAGCAAATAGTGGAAGGATTGGCAGCAAACAGAAACATTTTAGAGAAATGAAACACAAAACGTCAGGCAGAAATTTAGATGTATTTCTGTGAAGTTCCAACCAAATGTTCCTGCCTCTCCTGCCTCCCCTTCCACCTCCTCTACGTCTTCGGCCTCTGCCAGCACTGAGTCAGCAAGATTAACCCCTCTACTTCCTCTTCCTTCTAAGCCTACTTAAGGTGAAGATAATGAGAATACAGATCTTTATGTTAATCTGCTTCCAATTAATAAATAGTAAATATATCTTCTTATAATTTTCTTAGTAACATTTTTCTAGCTTACTTTATTGTAAGAGTACAGTATATAATGCATATACAAAATATGAATTAATTGGCTATTAGGTTACCAGTAAGGTTTCCAGTCAATAGCAGTCTATTAGTAGTTAAATTTTGGGGCACTCAAAAGCCATATGTGGATTTTCAGCTATGGGGATGGGTTGATACCCCTAAGCCCACGATCAAGGTTCTACTGTACTCCAGTGACAATTCAGAAGAGATTTATCCTTCTCTCTACCATCTTTTAAAATATTTTCTTCTTATTTTCTGTGTATCTCTTTAAAATATCTTTCACTTTTCCACCCATGATTCTTTCACACTCTGCTCCTGGTCTTCCCAAAATACTCAACTTCTCTTCTTAACTAGACTGATATAAACAACAGATTAATAGGCATACTAGTCAATAACCATCAGTTATTAAGTGCTTTTTATATGTCAGGCATAGTCCTAATAATTTTGCATGAATTTGTTCATTTTATTCTTATAATATTTCTATAAGAAAGGTATTAATACTATCTCCATTTTACTGATAAGGAAACAGAAGCATTGGAAGTTTAAGTAGTTTATCCAAGGTCATACAGCTAGTGAGTGACAGAGCCAACCTTTCTGCCTCTATAACGCCTGCTTTTATCCTTGACATCATTTTGCATACTTGTTTTCCTGTATGTTGTACCCTCACTGTAATGACATTGTGTGTTCCTTGTTTATAATTTTAACAGTAGATGACTAGAGAAATAGTCACATTAGGCTACTAAAAACTACTGTCCAGTTTCAGTCCATTTTAAAACCACACATACATATATAATTTTATGTTTTATAACTATTTTATGTAAAATCTTTTTTTATAATTATATTATGTATTAAATAAACCCTGGCCCTCAGACTTGAGTTTAATTACAAACATATACTTTTGACCTTTGTTTTAAAGGATCAAATGTTATGATAGCAAATTAGAGCATGAAGTTGTTTGGAAAAGTAAAATATGCTGAATCAAATACTTGACTTTGGGTTTGTGCTTTGGACTCCATGACTGAATAAATGCATAGTTGTGGATTGAGGATGGAAAAAGCCTGATCCACACTGATTTTATCACTCTTTGTCTTGTACTTGTACCTCTACTTTCTAAGTATTTGTAATAAATTTAATATATTATACTCATGAAGGCAGATTAATTTACTGCCTTAGTATCACAGAAAGGCACTGTCCTTCACAGTATCACAGTAGGTAAGGTAACATGGTGCAATGAATAAAATCTGTATCTTTACATTTTTTAAATTTAATTTTTGTGGATACATAGTAGGTGTATATACTGATACAATTTAGCTCTATGTCCCCACCCAAATCTCACCTTGAATTGTAATAATTCCTATTCTAGGGCTGAACCAGATGTTGATAATTAAACCATAGGGGCAGTTTCTCCAGTGCTGTTCTTGTGATAGCGAGTGAGTTCTTGAAAGATTTGACGGTTTAATAAGGGGCTTCCCCCTTCACTTGGCACCCAACCTCTCCTGTTGACTTGTGAAGAGGTGCCTTCTACCCTGATTGTAAGTTTCCTGAGGCCTCTCCAGCCATGCAGAACTGTGAGTCAATTAAAACATTTTTATATAAATTACCCAATCTCCAGTATTTCTTCATAGCAGCATGAGAATGGACTAATAAAGTAAATTGGTACCAGGTAGTAGGGCACTGCTGTGAAGATATCTGAAAATGTGGAAGCGACTTTGGAACAGGCAGAGGTTGGAACACTTCAGAGGGCTCAGAAGAAGACAGGAAGATGTGGAAAATTTTGGAACTTTCTAGAGACTTGTTGAATGGCTTTGACAAAAATGTTGATAGTAATATGGAGAATAAAGTCTACACCAAGATGGTCTCAGATAGAGATGATGAACTTCTTAAGAACTAAAGCAAAGGTGACTCTTGCTACCCATTAGTAAAGAGACTGGTGGCACTTTGCCCGTGCCCTAGAGATGTGTGGAACTTTGAACTTGTGAGAGATGATTTAGGATATCAGTGGAAGAAATTTCTAACTGGCAAAGTGTTCAATAGGAAGCAAAGCATAAATGTTTGGAAAATTTGCAACCTGACCATGTGATAGAAAAGAAAAACCTTTTTCTAAGGAGAAATTCAAGCCCTCTGCAGAATTTTGCATAAGTAACAAGAAGCTGAATGTTATACACCAAGACAATGGGGAAAATGTCTCCAGGACATATCAGAGAACGTCACAGCAGCCTCTCCCATGACAAGTCTGGAGGCCTAGGAGGGAAAAAATGGTTTTGTGAGCCTGGCCCAGGGGCCCCCTTCCTCTATGTTGCCTCAGGACATGGTGCCCAGCGTCCCAGCTGCTTCAGCTCCAGCCATGGCTAAAAGGGATCAATGTACCACTCAGGCCATTACTTCAGAGGGTGCAAGCCCCCTTGTGTGTACACAGAACACAAGAATTGAGGTTTGGGAACCTCTGCCTAGATTTCAGAGAATGTATAGAAATGCCTGGATGTCCAGGCAAAGTTTGCTGCAGAGACAGAGCTCTCATGGAGAACCCATGCTAGGGCAGTGCAGAAGGGAAATGTGGTGTTGGAGCCCCCAAACAGAGTCCTACTGGGCCACCGCCTAGTAGAGCTGTGAGGAGAGGGCAGCCGTCCTCCAGACTCCAGAATGGTAGATCCATCAACAGCTTGTGCAGTATGCCTGGAAAAGTCACAGGCACTCAATGCCAGTTCATGAAGGCAGCTGAGAGAGGAGCTGTACCCTGCAAAGCCACAGAGGTGGAGCTGCCCAATGTTGTGGGACCCCACTTCTTGCATCTGGATGTGAGACATGGAGTCAAAGGGGATCATTTTGGATCTTTAAGGTTTAACAACTGCCCAGTTAGATTTTTGGACTTACATGGGGCCTGTAGCCCTTTTGTCTTGGCCAATTTCTCCCATTTGGAATGGGTGTGTTTAACCAATATCTATGCCCTTGTTGTATCTAGAAAGTAACTAACTTTCTTTTGATTTTACAGGCACATAGGCAGAAGGAACTTGCGTTGTCTCAGATGAGACTTTGACTTGGACTTTTGGGCTAATGCTGGAATAAGTGAAGACTATGGGGGACTGTTTGGAAGGCATGATTATGTTTTGAAATATGAGAATATGAGATTTGAGAGGGATCAAGGGTGGAATGATATGGTTTGGCTCTGTGTGCTCACCCAGATCTCACCTTGAATTATAGTAATTCTTACATGTCAGTGGTGAGACCAGGTGGAGATAATTGAATCATGGGGGTGATTTCTCTCATGTTTTTCTCCTGATAGTAAGTTCTCATGAGATATGATGGTATTACAAGGGCCTCTCCATCACTCGGCACTAATTCTCTCTCCTACCACCCTATGAAGAGTTGCCTTCTACCACGACTGTAACCATGTGGAACTGTGAGTCAATTAAACCTCTTTTTAAAATAAATTACTCAGTCTCAAGTATTTCTTCATAGCAGCATGAGAATAGGCTCAGACATACATCTATGGAGTGCATGAGGTATTTTGATACAGGCATACAATGAATAATTAGCACATCAGGGTAAATGAGGTATCCATCATCTCAGGCATTTACACTTTATGCTACAAACAATCCAAGTATGTTCTTTTCTGTTTGTTTGTTTGTTTGTTTGTTTTTTATTATACTTTAAGTTCTAGGGTACATGTGCATAACGTACGATGCAGGTTTAGTTAACATATGAATATTGTGCATTGTTGGATGTGCCCCATCAACTCGTCAGCACCCAATCAAATCATTCATTTAATTCATGTAATACTCCCCAATGCAATCCCTCCCCAATCCCCCCTACACCCTAAATGATAAACCACCAGTGTGATGAATGATATACCCATTCGAAATACCAAAGTATTCATATGTTCAAATTCCCACCATATAGAGAGAGAAACCATGCAAGGAATGAAATATAGGATATATATACTACTTCTTAGATAGACAGTATTGCTAAAAATAGATGATTTCACAGACTGCATACCAAATGAATCAACATACAAGGAAAACGCAACTCATCCTTTTTTAAATAGCTGCAAATAGATGCAACAACACATCAAAAGGTGAATATATTGCAATTTTAACAATATAATACCAAGATAACTGTCACAGAATGAGAACAAATTTAAGATGATTCCAAAAAAGATCATAGACTATATGTGAATAGTGCTAGCAATAAACATAACGTGAATAGGCCTGAAATGTCAATGTAAATAAAAGAAAAAGATAAGAATATTATAAATCCTTTGAAAAGGATATAATACACAAGTAGATGGAGAATGGAAACTAGGGTCAATAAATAAGGTACATCATAGTTCTAGATACCTTAAGGAATTGCCATAACTATATATACAACATAATGATTGAACTAGTTTACAATCCCACCAACAGTGTAAAGTATATCCATTTTCTCCACATCCATAATCCACACTGTTAGATATTCCTGAATTTATTAAAAAAGATGAAACCATATCTAACTAGGTAAGATGAGATGGATATCTCATTGTGGTTTTGATTTGCATTTCTACATAGATGGCAGAAGTGATGCATGAGCATTTTTTCATGTGTCTGTGAGAAAAAAATGATATAGAATCTATATTATTGAGAAAATGTAATGTTATAACAATAGCAAACCACTTTATGATGGAGAAGTTGTATATGTTATGTATTTTCTATAATATTAATAATTGTATTGAAAGATCTTGTAGATTAACTGAGATATATGCCATATATGTCAGCATGAGTAGGATATGCAAAAATTTTCATCCCATCTGTAGGTTACCTGTTCACTCTAGATAAGGATAGTTTTTTAATAAGACAATAGTACAGAAAAGAAATACTTTAGGAATAATTAGAAAAAAAATCCCCTAGTCAATTTTGGCTTGATTAGCTGCCGTTGCTTTTGGTGTTTTAGACTGAAGTACCTTGCCCAATAGACCATAATCGTCACTGAATGGTAAAACATACCTAGATTTTAGTAGAGGTTCTTTTATGGTATTAGGTCTAAACAATTTAAGTCTCTAAATCCATCTGAATAATTTCGATATAAGGAGTAAGGAAAGGATCCAGTTCAAGCTTTCTACTTATGGCTAGCAATAATTTACACCAGCAACACATTTATAAATTAAATAAGGGATCAAAATAATTCCAATTCTTGTTAATCTCTCAAAGTATTGTCAAAGAATCAGAAAGGCTGTAGACTGTGTCGGTATCATTTCTGCGGCCTCTGTTCTGTTCCATTGGTCTATGCTCCTGTTTTGGTACCAGTACCATGCTGTTTTGGTACTGTAGCCTTGTAGTATAGTTTGAAGTCAAGTAGCGTTGACGCCTCATCTTTGTCCTTTTGACTTAGGATTGTCTTGGGTTAATGCGGTGCTTCCTTTTTTTTGGTTCCATATGAACTTTAAAGCAGTTTTTTCCAATTCTTGTGAAGAAAACTCACTTGGTAGCTTGAATGGGGATGGCATTGATCTATAAATAACCTTGGGCAGTATGGGCCATTTTCACGATATTGATTCTCCTATCCATGAGCATGGTATGTTCTATCCATTTGTTTGTGTCCTCTTTGATTCTCACTGAGCAGTGGTTTGTAGTTCTCTTGAAGAGGTCCTTGACATCCCTTGTAAGTTGGATTCCTAGGTATTTTATTCTCTTTGAAGCAATTGTGAATGGAAGTTCATTCCTGATTTGGCTCTCTGCTTGTCTGTTACTTGGTGTATAAGAATGCTGTGATTTTGGCACATTGATTTTGCGTAATCCTGAGATTTGCTGAAAGTTGCTTATCAGCTTAAGAGATTTTGGGCTGAGACAATGGAGGTTTCTCTTAAATATACAATCATTTCATCTGCAAACAGGGGACACTTGAGCTTTCTTCTTTCCTAACTGAATTACCCTTGATTCTTTCTCTTGCCGATTGCCCTAGCAGAGCAGACTGAAGGAGATAGAACACAAAAAACCCTCCAAAAAATCAATGAATCCAGGAGTTGTTTTTTTGAAAAGATCAACAAAATTGACAGACCGCTCAAGACTAATAAGAAGAAAAACTCGAGAGAGGAATCAAATAGATGCAATAAAAAATGATAAAGGGGATATCACCACCGACCCACGAAATTAACAAACTACCATCAGAGAATTACTATAAACACCTCCTCGCAAATCAACTAGAAAATCTAGAACGCAATGGATTAATTTCCTGGAGACTTTACACTCTCCCCAAGACTAAACCAGGGAAGAAGTTGAATCCCTGATGACCAATAGCAGGCTCTGTAAACTTGAGGCAACAATTAATAAGCACTACCACCAAAAAACAGTTCAGGACCAATGGTTTCACAGCTGGAATTTCTACCAGAGGATACAAGGAGGAGCTGGTACCATTCCTTCTGAAACTATTCCAATCAATAGAAAAAGAGGGAATCCTCCCTAACTCATTTATGAGGCCAACATCATCCTGATACCAAAAGCCTGGCAGGACACCAACAAAAAAAGGAGAATTTTTAGACCAATATCCCTGATAAACATCGAGGCAAAAATCCTCATAAAATACTGGCAAACCGGATTCAGCAGCACATCCAAAGCTTATCCACCCATGATCAAGTGGGCTTCATCCTGGGATGCAAGGCTGGTGTTTCAACATCGCAAATCATAAACATCAATCAGCATATAACAGAAACCAAAGTCAAGAAACCACATGATTATCTCAACAAGAATACAGAAAAGGCTTTTGACAAATTCAACAGCCCTTCATGCTAAAAAATAGCCACTAAATTCGCGGGGATTGATGGAATGTACCTCACAAAATAATAAGACTATTATGACAAACCAAGCTACCCTCATACTGAATGGGGCAAAACCTTGGAAAATTCCCTTTGAAAACTACGGTACAAGACAGGGATGCCCTCTCTCACCACTCCTATTCAACATAGTTTTGGAAGTTCTGGCAACTATGTTCTTTTAGTTATTTTTAAATGTACAATAAATTATTGTTGACTGTAGTCACTCTGTTGTACTGTCAAATACTAGATCTTATTCATTCTATCTAACCATATTTTCAGACCCATTAACTATCCCTTTTTCTTCCCTGCGTACTGCCCTTTTCAGCCTCTGGGAACCACCCCAAAAGCAAAATACTAGTACTACTACTACTACTAATAATAATAATAATTCCTTTTATAGGAATGTACAACAAACATTTGATTATTTTTCTTGTGTTGGAAATATTTGTTTTTCCTTCTTTCGGTACAATTATAAATAGAGTTGTAATAAACATAATCAGTAAATAAATACAGGGGAAAAAACTGCATCTTCATCCCATTAGGCTGGGATTAATTAATTAATTTATTTATTTTTAGTGACAGAATCTGTCATTCAGACTAGAGTGCAGTGTTGTAACCATAGCTCGCTCTAATCTTGAACTCCTGAGCATAAGTTATCCTCCTCCCTCAGCCTCCTGACTGGCTAGGACTACAGGTGTGTATCACTGTGCCTGTCTATTTTTGTAAAATTTTTTGTAGAAACAGTGCCTGGATATGTTGCCCAGGTTGATTTTGAACTCTTGGCCTCAAGTGATCCTCCTGCCTTGGCATCCCAAAGTGCTGGGATTACAGGCACATGTCACCATGTCGAGCCTAGACCTGGAATTAAATTATCATCTTCTCTTTTACAAATCATGCAAATTGGACAGAGTCTTATCAATAATTTTGGCTTTGTTTCCATATCCATGTGTGAATCAAAACTTCTGATTATATCTTATATAAATAGCTTTGAAAAGTATAAGTGCTAAGTGTGCAATATAAAATTTAGTTCTATGTTCAAACATGGAATAGCAATTTACCTACTGATTTCTCTTTTACAAAATTCAAGGACACTAAATTTAATTTTCTTGATTTTAATTTTTTATTCATCATTATATTATTAGGCAACTATCTTGGGTGAAACCATTATTCTCAATCGAAGTAATAGGAAAAACCACTATAGCTGTCCAAATGCCTCCAATTGCCTTGGTGCTTAACTTATTTCTTTGGGCCAGAGGAAATTCTTTACTAAAATATGAAGTCAGCAGATTTCAGTAATATATTGTGAATCCAAAAAAAGATTGGATTAGAAGGGTTTAAGACAGTTTTAATTACACAGAGTAGGGACACCTTCATAAACCCAAAGTCAGGGTTATGCTCCCCTTTGGTTTCCTCATTTCCTCTTCATCTGATAGAATCTTAATTTTTAAGAAGATAAAATAAGCTCAGAGATATAAAACACCAGAAGCATCATATCTAGGGAGACCCCTTCAGGATTGCAGAACGTGCAATCTTAGAAATCAGTGGAATCCACAGAGCAAAATATTAAAATGAATAATAGAGGACAGTAAGCTTGCTCAAAACAGTGTCAACTTAGACAAATTAATAATCTACTGGAAAATGCAATTTTTCAAAGGTGGCATGTAATTAAAAAGAACTTCTCAAATGGTAATAGAATTATAAACTTTTTATGAGTAAATATTACTGAAAGATATTCAAGGTGCTTATGGATAAGATCTAATTCAATAGAAATAGATAAAATAGTACATCAATGACATATCTATATAATGTTCATGGATGGATAGGAAAACACTCTATACAAACATGTTAATTCTTTTAAAATTAATTTATAAATAATAAATCACAAATCAGAATACTGATGAAATTTATATGGAAAGGGAAAAAGTCAATATGAGCTAAGAAAACTTTCAGTAACACACATAATGTGGAGAGATTTTACTTATGTAAACATCAATATTTATTGCAAATTTAAGTAATAAAATTGGGTGTTCTTGGTACAAGTATAGAAAATAAACAATGAAAGATAATAGATAATAAAAAACATCTGTATATGTTACATATGTGTGTATAACATATATATGTAATGGCATATGACAGGAATGGCATTTAAAATCAAGCAGAAGAGGATATATCAGTTTGGAAATAATTAAATAGCTACAAGTATGAAAAGAATTAGATGTATAACTTACTCCCACACCCCCAAAGACACACAATTCCAGATGGATTAAGTAGCCACATGTTATAAACAAAAATTTAAGCATTTAAAAGGAAATAAAAGGATGCTCATGAGTTGTTCCAGGAAAGTTTTCTTACACTAGACTTAAAACCACTAATAACAATATGATAAATCACCAATATGTTTGGATTAATCAAACACAATAACTTTACATAACAAAGCACTCCATAGAAAAACTTGGAAAGAAGTTCAGACTGGGAGAATTTATTTTCATCAATATCTCCAATAGCTTTTTTTATAATTCCAGGAAATAAACTACAGAAAGAAAATAATCCAATGTAAAGTTGAGTGAAGATCAAAACAACAGATTTCTGATGTGGCTGTTTAAAAGCTGTATTTTGCATAAGAAGTTGTCCCAAAACAAATTGCTTAAAATAATAAGCAATTATTTATCATGTCAATCTTTTCCTTGGTCTGGAATTTGTAAGTGTCTTAGCTGAGTGGTTCTGGCGCAATGTCTTTCTTGAGGTTTCAGGCAAGACACCAACCAGGCCTAGAGTCATCTGAACGTTGACCAGGAATGGAAGATCTACTTTAAGATGGCTCATCCATGTGGCTATTGGAAGAAAGCCTCAGTTTCTTGCTAGTTCTTGGCAAGAGGTGTCCATGGTTTGCTGTTTACCGTCAAAAAGTCTCAGTTTTTGTCCATATAGACTTCACATGCTGCTTGAGTGGACTCAGTATGTGGCAGTTGCTTCTGTCCCCCTCTCCTTGCCACCAGGGGGAACCAAGATAGCATGCAAGCAGGAAACTGCGGTGACAGATAGGGCCTAGTCTATGAAGGAGCATAACTTTCTCTACTTTTCTATTAATAAAGAGTGAGTCACAAAGTCCAGCACATCCTCAAGGGGAGCAAAATTATGCTCTATCTTTTAAACGGCGTGCCGAACACTTTGTATACACATTTTTAACCCACTCTGATAAAGATGCCATAAAGTCCAATAGACTTAATGAAATATGCACCACCTTAATAGTAATCAAAAAGTAAAAATTAATGACATAAGAAAATACCACTTCATATTTACCAGCTTAGCAAAAGTTTAAATCTCTGAAAATAGTAATTGATGAGAGGAGTGCAGAATCTTACTATTGTAGAGATAGAAATTTTAGACAACAATTATTAAAGTTTTAAAACAACATGCTTTATGACCAAGCAATTGCTGTTCTAGATATACACCTAAAAAATTCTAATATAAGCGATCAAAAGTAATAAGTGGCTGGGTGCAGTGGCTCATGCTTGTAATCCCAGCACTTTGGGAGGCCGAGGCGGGTGGATCACGAGGTCAGGAGATCAAGACCATCCTGGCTAACATGGTGAAACCCCGTCTCTACTAAAAATACAAAAAATTAGCCGGGCATGGTGGCAGGCGCCTGTAGTCCCAGCTACTCAAGAGGCTGAGGCAGGAGAATGGCCGGAACCCAGGAGGCTGAGCTTGCAGTGAGCCAAGATCGCACCACTGCACTCAGCCTAGGCAACAGTGTGAGACTCTGTCTCAAAAAACAAAAAAAGTAATAAACTTATTATGACGTTGTTTATAATAGCAAAAATGAAATAATCTAAATGGACAATAATAGGAGAGCAAATAAATTAATACTAATATATCTACATGTGTTATTATAATACAAGTATAGGAATCAATGAGTCAGCTTATTTTTATCATTTTTTTCTTTTTCAGCTTTTGAGGTTCAGCGGTGCATGTGCAGGTGTGTTAAATGGGTAAATTGTGTGTTGCTGGGGTTTGGAGTACAAATGATTTCATTACCCAGGAATTGAGCATAATATCCAGTAGGTATTTTTAACCCTTGCCCTCATCCCACCCTCCACCATCAAGTAGGTGCTGGTATCTATTGTTGCCCTGTTTATGTACATTTGTACTCAATGTATAGCTCCCACTTGTAAGTGAGGACATCTGATATTTGGTTTTCTGTTTCTGCATTAACTCACTTAGGATAATTTTCTCCATGTCCATCCATGTTGCTGCAAAGGACATGATTTCACTTTTTTTAAGGCTGCATACTATTCCATAGTGTATGTGTAGTACATTTTCTTTATCCATTCCACCAATGGTGAGCATCTAGTTTGATACCATGCATTTGCAAATGCAAATAGGGCTACAAAGTAAGGAACATACACATGCATGTGCCTTTGTGGTACAACAATCTATATACCTTTGGGTATATACCCAGTTATGGGATTGCTGGGTGAAATGGTAGTTATGTTTTAATTTCTTTGAGTAATCTCCAAACTGCTTTCCACAGTGGTTGCACTAATTTATAATTCTGCCAGCAATGTATAAATATTCCCTTTTCTCTGCATCCTTGACAATATTTGTTATTTTCTGACTTTTAATACTAACCATTCTGACTTGTGTGAGCTGGTATTTTGTTGTGGTTTTGATTTGCATTTCTCTAATGATTAATGATGGTGGGTTTTTTTTTTTTTTCTTTCTTGAGATGGAGTCCTGCTCTGTCACCAGGCTGGAGTGCAGTGGCGTGGTCTCTGCTCACTGCAACCTCTACCTCCCGGGTTCAAGTGATTCTCCTGCCTCAGCCTCCCAAGCAGCTGGGAATAGAGGCACGCACCACCGTGCCCAGCTAATTTTTGTATTTTCGGTCGACACGGGGTTTCACCATATTGGCCAGGCTAATCATGAACTCCTGACCTCCTAATCCACCGCCTCAGCCTCCCAAAGTGCTGGGATTACAGGCATGAGCCACTGCACCTGGCCCACTTTTTTATATGATGTTGTCCATGTGTATGTCTTTCTTTGACAAGTGTCTGTTTATGTCCCTTGCCCATTCCTTAATGGGGTGGTTTGTTTTGTTGCTTGTTGATTTAAGTTCCTTATAAATTATGGATGTTAGACCTTGTTGTATGCACAGCTGCAAATATTTTCTCCAATTCCGTAGGTTGTCTGTTTACTCTGTGGATAGTTTTGTTTTGCTGTGCAAAGCCTTTTAGTTTAATTAGAGCTCATTTGTCAATTTTTGTTTTTGTTGAGATTGCTTCTGGAGACTCCTTCATGAAATCTTTGCCAAGGCCTATGATCTGGTTTGGCTCTGTTCCCTCGCCCAAATCTCACGTTGAATTGTAATTCCTAATGTTGGGGGAGGAACCTGGTGGGAGGTAATTGGATCATAGGGGCAGATTCCCCCTTTGCTGTTCTCATGATAGTGAGCAAGTTCTCATGAGATCTGATGGCTTAAAAGTGTGTGGCATTTTCCCCTTCTCTCTCTTTCTCTCCTCCACCATGGTAAGATGTCCTAGCTTCCCCTTTGCCCTCCACCATAATTGCAAGTTTCCTAGTGCCTCCCAGTCATGCCTCCTGTACAGCCTACAGAACTGTGAGTAAATTACACCTTTTTCTGTATAAATTATCCAGTCTCAGGTATGTCTTTATAGCAGTGTGAGAATGGACTAATACAGTCAATTGGTACCAAAGAAGTGGGGCATTGTTATAAAGTTACCTAAAAATGTGAAAGCAGTTTTGGAACTGGATAACGGACAGATGGGAACAGTTTGGAGGACTCAGAAAAATGCAGCAAAATAAGGAAAAGTTTGGAACTTCCAAGAGACTTACTGGATGGTTTTGACCAAAATGCTCATAGTGATATGGACAATGAAGGCCAGTCGGAGGGGGTCTCTGATGGAGATGAGGAACTTATTGAGAACTGGAGTAAAGGTCACTTTTGCTATGCTTTAGCAAAGAGACTGCAGCATTGTTCCCCTGCTCTAGGGATCTGTGGAACTTTGAACTTGAGAGAGATGATTTAGGATACCTGGAGGAAGGAATTTCTAAGCAGCAAAGCATTCAAGATGTGGCCTGGCTGCTTCTAAATGCCTATGCTCATTTGCACAAACTAATAAATGATCTGAAACTGAAACTTATAACTAAAAGAAAAGCAGACCATAAAAGTTTGAAAAATTGTCAGACCAGCCATGTGGTAGGAATAACAAACAAACAAACAACAACAACAAAACCACTTTTTTTCTGGGGAAGAATTCAGGAAGGCTGCAGAAATCTGCATAAGTAAATAAGAGTCAAACATTAATAGCCCATAAAATGGGGAAAATGCCTATAAGAAATTTCAGAGACCTTCATGGCAGCCCCTCCCATGACAGGCCTGGAGATCTAGGAGGGAAGAACGGTTTCATCCTAAGCCCAGGACCCTGCTTCTCCATGCAGCCTTGGGATGTGGCATTCTATATCCTGATCACTCCGGCTCCAGCTGTGGCTAACAGGGGCCAAGGGAATTGTTTCAGAGGATGCAAGCCCCAAGCCTTGGCAGCTTCCACACTGTGTTGGGCCTGCAGGTGCACAGAAGGCAACAGTTGAGGTTTGGGAACTTCTGTCTAGATTTTAGAGGATATATGGAAATGCCAGGATGTTCAGGCAGAATTCTGCTACAGGGACAGAGCCCTTATGGAAAACCTCTACTAGGACAATGTGGAAGGAAAATGTAGGGCTAGAAAGCCCACCCCCTACAGAGTACCCACTGAGGCATTACTTAGTGGAGCTGTGAGAAGAGGGCCACCATCCTGCAGACCCCAGAATGGTAGATCCACTGACAGTTTGCATTGTGTGCCTGGAAAAGCTGCAGGCTCTCAAAATAAGCATGTGAAAGCAGCCATCAGGGGTGTACTCTACGGAGCCACAGAGGCAGAGCTTCCCAAGGCCTTGGGAGCCCACCCTTTGCATCAGCATGTCCTGGATGTGATACATGGAGCCAAAGGAAATTATTTTGGAGATTTAAGTTTTAATGCCTGGCCTGCTAGGTTTTGGACTTGCATGGGCCTGTAGACCCTTTGTTTTGGCCAGTTTACCCATTTGGAAAGTGAGACACCTAATATGTCCACGGAAATGCTCTGGCAGACAGAGCAGCTAAGGCCACAGCTAAAGAAACACCATTATTACAGGCCTCTGCACTAATGCCAGGCACTCCAACCACGGTAAATGAGAGCATTTACCCAATGCCTGTACCACCATTGTATCTTGGAAGTAACTAACTTGTTTTTTTTTTTTTTTTTTTTTTTTTTTTTTTAATAGGCTTATAGGTAGAAGAGACTTGCTTTGTCTCAGATGAGACTTTGGACTTGAACATTTGAGTTAATGCCAGAATGAGTTAAGACTTTGGGACTGTTGAGAAGGCATGATTGTGTTTTGAAATGTGAGAAGGACATGAGGTTTGGAAGAAGCCAGGGGCGGAATGATATCATTTAGTTCTGTGTTCCCACTCAAATATCGTACTGAATTATAATTCCCAATGTTGGGGGAGAGAACCGGTGGGAGGTAATTGGATCATGGGAGTGGACTTCCCCCTTGCTGTTCTCATGATAGTGAGTGAATTCTCACGATAGCGAGTGAATTCTTACAAGATCTGATGGTTTAAAAGTGTATGGCACTTCCCACTTCTCTCTTTCCTACTCTGCCATGATAAGACATGCTTGCTTCCCCTCTGCCTTCTGCCATGATTGTAAGTTTCCTGATGCCTCTCAGCCATGTTTCCTATTAAGCCTTCAGAACCATGAGTCAATTAAACCTTTTTTATCTATAGATTGCCCAGTCTCCAGGTATGTCTTTATAGCAGCATGAGAATGTACTAATATGGCCTATATCTACAATGGCATCCTTAGGTTTTATTCTAGGGTTTTTGTAGTTTTACAAGTTACACTTAAGTCTATTTAAGTCTTTAATCTATCCTGAGTTATTTTTTGTGCTTGGTGTTATAAAAGATTCCAGTTTCGATCTTCTGCATATGGCTAGCTAGTTATTGCAGTACCATTTATTGAATGAGAAGTCCATTCCTATTGCTCATGTTTGCCAACTTTGTTGAAGGTATTTTAGTCGTAGGTGTGGAGACTTTTTTCACAGGTCTCTATTCTGTCCCATTGGTCTATGTGTCTATTTTTGTACCAGTACAATGCTTTTTTGATTACTGTAGCCTTCTAGTATAGGTTGAAGCCAGGTAGTGTGGTGCCTCCAGTTTTGAACTTTTTGCTGTGGATCATTTGGCTATTTAGGCTCTTTTGTGGTGCCACGTGAACATTAGAATAGTTTTTTTCCTAATTCCATGAAGAATGTTTTTCGTGGTTTCATAGAAATAGCATTGAATTTCTACACAGCTTTGTGTAGCCATTTTAATAATATTGATTTTTTGCATCCATGAGCATGAAATATTTTTCATTTGTTAGTGTGATCTCTGATTTCTTTCAGCAGTGTTTTCGAATTCTCATTAAAGAGATATTGCAGCTTCCTGGTTAGTTGTATTCCTAGACACTTTATTCTTTTTATGGCTATTTTCAGTTGTGTCTCTGCCAGTTCTTGGTATCAGAATGACACTGGCCTCATAGAATGAGTTAGGGCAGAGTCCTTCCTCCTCAATTATTTGGAAAAATTTTAGTAGCATTGGTATCAGCTCTTCTTTATATATCTGGTAGAAGTTGGCTGTGAGTTCTTCTGGTGTAGGGTTTTTCCTTATTGATAGGTTTTTTATTACTGATTCAATTTCAGAACTTGTTATAGTCTGTTCAAGGTTTCAATTTCTTCCTGGTTCAATCTTGGGAGATTGTATGCTTGCAGGAATTTATGTATTTCTTCTAGATTTTCTAGTTTCTGTGCATAAAGGTGCTCATAATAGTTTCTGATGATTTTTTGTATGTTTGTGAGGCCAGTAGTAATGCCCTCTTTGTCACTTCTAATTGCATTTATTTGGATCGTCTCTCTTTTTTCTTTATTAATCTAGTTAATGGTCCAGCTGATGTAGAGAGGCAAGCCCAAAAGTGTATCTTAGCCCACAAGGTTCTTGGCTTTGCCCAGGAAATAATTCAATGGCAAGCCAGAGACTGAAGAAAACAGCTTTACTGAATAGGCAGTGTTACACCTTTGGCAATGTTACAGCTCCTTGACTGCTCCTGCAGAGCAGGTCTACTCCATAGGCAGAGAGAAACAACTTTCAGGGCAGTTTTGTAGTCATATTTACACCCACCTTTAATTGCAAGCATATTAAGGTGTGGTTTATGCAGAAATTTCTAGGAAAGTGGCAATAATCATTGGGTTATTGACATGAAAAGGAGTGGTAACTCCCAGCTGTTGCCATGGCAGTGGTAAGTTGACATGATACACTGGTGGGTGTATCTGGTTGAAAGTGGTTTTCACCACAGTCCATTTTTAGCTAGTTCTAAATCTGGTCTAGTGTCTAAGTCTTACCTCTAGAGTCAAGTCCTGTTTTCTACCCCATTTCCCCCTCAGAGATTAGATACTCTTCATTAATCTTATGGGGGCTTCAGAAGGGCAGAGATCCATCTTCTGTAACTGCTTTCTGTTGAGTTTATGGGGATATACCCTGCCTGGCACTGGGGGAGTAAACATCTCTGAATGCCTGATCAAAGGGGCTCAGAGACAGGGTGCTTTGATCCTCCTTGTCAACAAGCGGGACGGGTTGGAAGCCTTGTGCCAGCATTGTTTTTATGGGGAACTATTGTAACCCAGAAGACACAAACTTTACTAAGAGGTTCAACAAGCAAGTGCAAAGAATATTAGTATGACAAGGTAGCTATCAAACGTCCTCAGAGAAGCAAAAACCAGGTGCAGGAAAAAGATAAAAATTCAAGGTTCTATTCCCACCCAGAGCATCACGTTACCACTTCTGACTGAGTGATGATTCTTTGAAATAAGTAGTGGAGGGCCTTCAAAGGCTCATAGATGTAGGTCGTGATGTCCTCCTTTCGTGCCTGCAGCTCATACAAAACAGGTTTAATATTGGACAGGTGTACCCGACTAGTTAATCCCTGAAGTTTAACAGCAGTGGGATATTCAACAACACCGTATAGGGGCCCTTCCGTTTTGGTTGTAATTGATCTTCAGAGTATTCTTCTTTCCAAGATTTTAGCAAGATTGAATCTCCTGGTTGAATAGAGGGTTACTTCTTTCCCTTGTGAGAGGGGGGCAATATCTTGTTTCCATATGCATGGAGGGCCTTTTGAACCTAAGTTGATAATATGGGTGAGCATTCTCTGTGTCTCCTCATCAAGTGGGAGGTCTGAAGGTAAATAGGGCCTCCCATAAATCATCTCAAATAGACCAAGTTTTAGAGTTACCTTTGGGGCAATCCTTATGCATAAAAGGGGTATGAGCAGGAGAGAAACCCAGGCCACTGAAATCTCCTGACAGAGTTTTGCTAATGTCCTTTTGAAAACATGATTAGCTTTTTCTACCTTACCTGAGGATTGAGGTCTCCAGGAGAAGTGAAGTTGATAGATGATGCCTCAGGCTGAAAATACCTGCTGGGTCACTTTAGCTGTGAAGGAGGTCTGTTATCACTCTGCTGGCATTTAGGTAATCCAAACCTTGGGATGATCTCTTGAGTAAAAATTTGGACACTGGAATGCCTTCTCTGACCTTGTGGGGAAAGCCTCAATCCACCCAGTGAAAGTATCTATAAATACTAGCAAATATTTTAGTCACCTGTAAGGTGGCATCTGAGTAAAATCTATTTGCTAGTCTTTCCCAAGGCATGTCTCCTGATGTTGTACAGGTTAGAGTAGAAGTGGGGTATGGGGTGGCTTCCTGGGTTATTATGGGCACGAAGTTCGCATGCCCTGGTTACCCTCTTTACAGTCTGGAATAATTTCCTTCCTAAAAATATTTGAGAAACCGATTTGAACAGGGAGTCCCATCCCAAAAGTGAGGAGTAATGGAAATACATAACCATATTCCATCACTCAGGCTTGGGGAGAAGACGCTTGTTGCTTCCTCATAACCATTCCAAGGGATTCTTTTGTAAGCCTCTCTGTTCTGCTCATCTACTTTCCTGAGGGGTATAGTATGATACTGCTGACGTGGTTGGAGTGCCTGGCATTAGTGCAGAGGCCTGTAATAATGGTGTTTCTTTAGCTGTGGCCTTAGCTGCTCTGTCTGCCAGAGCATTTCCGTGGACATATTAGGTGTCTCACTTTTGATGTCCCTTGCAGTGAATAACCACTACTTCCTTTGGGAGCTGGACAACATCTATAATTCTCAAGATCTCAGAGTGATGTTTTATGGTGAATCCCTTAGTTGTTAGTAGTCCCCTTTCTCTCTATATAGCAGCATGAGCATGGAGCATGAGGAATGCATACTGAGAGTCAGTATATATATTGACTCTTAAGTCTTTTCCCAATTGGAGGGCCCTGATTAAAGCAATTAGTTCTACCTTTTGAGTAGAATTCTGAGAAGGCAAAGCTTTTGCCTTAATGATCGCTTGCTGGCTAACTACTGCATAACCTGCCTTTCTTGCTCTCTTATTCACAAAGCTACTCCCATCTGTAAACCACTCCACATTGGCAGGGGCTATCAGGGACTCATCTTTGGGGTCAGGCTTGCTAGAGTAGTTCTGTTATATGGTTTCCACAGAGGAGTGAATAAGTTGAGAATCTGCTTCCTAGAACATAAACCCTGGTAACAGGTTAGCAGGGTTTAAAACCCAACATACTTTAAAAGTTACCTCTTGGGTATCAAGGAGAAGGGCCTGATGTTTAAGGAAGTGATCTCCTGTTAGCCATTGGTGTCCTTTTAGTTCTAAGATTCCCTGTACTTGGTGGGTGGGCATGACATCGAATTGTTGTCCCAATGTAAACTTACTGGCTTCTTCTACCAATACAGCAATGCTGCCGCAGCTTGCAAGCCTCCTGACCACCCAGCCACCGCTGGTCTAGCTGTTTAGAAAAGTAAGTCACTGATTTAGGGCTATTCCCAACTTTTTGGGTTAGGACGCTCAAAGCCATCCCTTGTTTTTCAGTCATTTAGAAGGTAAAAACCTTTTTTTTTTTTTTTTTTTTTTTTTAAGGTAGGGAGTCACAAAGCAGGGGCTGTTCCCAGCTTTTCTTTTAGGGTCAATAAATGCCTGTTGGTAGGCTCCATCCCACTTCAAAGGCCCGTGATCACTCCCATTTAAAGCTTCATAGGGTGTCTTTGCTATAAGACCAAATCTAGGTATCCAGATCCAACAGAATCCAGTCATTCCCCAAAATGCTCTTAACTATCTTGCAGCCTGAGGGGGTTGGAGTGCCGAGATGGTCTCTTTTCACTCTTGGGCAAAAGTACTTTTCCCAGGAGTGAGAATATACCCCATATATTTAACCTTCTGCTCAGAGATCTGGGCCTTATGTGAAAATACCTAATACCATTGCTTTCTGAGAAAATTAACAAGCTGGGTTGTGTTTCTGCCAGTCCTCCCTAGTAGGGCTAGAAACTAGTAAGTCATGTACGTATTGCAAGAGGAACCCATTAGTTAGCTGTAGTTCCCTTAACTTTTTGGCCAACACATTTCCATAGAGATGGGGACTAACCCAAAAACCTTGAAGAAGGACTGTCCAGGTAAGCTGAGGTGCAGCATAAGTGTCTGGATCAGTCCATTCAACAACAAAGATATACTGGGAATTTGAGTGCAAAGGTTTAAAAAACTAAGCCTCCTTTAAGTTTAGCACTGTGAATTAATGATTATCTTCTGGGACTTCGGTCAATATTGCATAAAGATTAGAAACTATAAAGCAAACTGGGACTGCTGCCTCACTAACTTCCCTTAGATCCTGAACAAATCTGTATTCCCCATTTGTCTTCTTTACAGGCAAAATGGAGATACTACATGGAGACTGAGTTTTATAGATATCTCTAGTTACTATCCTGATTTCCTACCCACAGACATTTACCTGTTGGAAAGAACTGCTCACAAAACTTTCAATTTCCATTCTATAAATCTCCATCTTTTTAAGTCAGAATATTAGAATTCATTTTCCTCTAGAATCTATTTCACTTTTTTGAAAGTCTTGCTTATTCATTATAATACGTACTCCGTGGGTGTCACTGAGAAAGTCCATGGTGGTCTTTGGCATTCTTAGACACACAGGATAGCACAGAGTTGTGAGGTTGCTTAGATACCCCAAAACCTGAAGAGCATTCCAGAGCAGGCATAAGCAAGCCAAGTCCATTCTTTTGGAAATAGTGAACTGCACACAATTTTTGTTTTTGTCATGTCCAGCCAGAAATCGATTCTGTGTCTTACAAACATATACAGACTTACACGTGTGCACACCAACCTTTAGGAGACATTTATCGGTATAGCACCTAATATGAAACATTTTCCTAAAAGCCTCCAAAATATGTAAGAACATCTGCCTCACAATAAAGTTGGCAGTACATATTGTGATATAGAAGATTATTAGCATTGTGTTTTGCCCTCACTCCTACCACGATCATCAAGTTGCACACACATGCCAGAACTAAGAAATAAACCTTTTACTGAACCAAATGCTACCTAGTGATTATGACTTTAACCGTGTAAATACCAAGATGACGATTTCAAGATGCCACTTATAGGAGCTTAAGTTTTTAGGCAAGACATTCATTCTCCCCAGCTTTTGTGGGGGTGGTGGAGACAGGAATGTTTGGGGAGGAAAATGCGTTTTTTTCAGATTGGGAAGGGTGAAGTATGTTCTTCAGTTATTTGCTTTTATTGTTGCTGTTGTTGTTGTCATTACTATCTATTATAACATCAGTATACTTTCCATTTGACTTTATGAAAGGAATATTTACCATAAATTCTTATGTAATGGTTGGTATTTAGGTGAACACTTTATTCTTATGTTTTACTCCTTTATTTTAGATATTTCATAATTCAAGTGAATTGAAAAATATATACATATATACCTATATGTATATATGGTGGTAACTGGGATTCAAGAGATTTACATTCTAATTACTTGGCTTGGTAGTCAAAGAAGCAAAAAAGAGATTATTATCATGCGTTTAGAGAGAAAATATGGTTGACACACATACACAAGACAGAGAGAGAGAAAGAGAGAGACAGAGATAGAGAATTAAATGTGAAGATTTGATAGAAAACAAAGAAGCATTCATTCTTAATCAAGCCAAACTCTGGTGTCAGTTTTAAAGTGAATTGCTATCATCAAAGAAAATTTGTTCACCAAAAGGCAAACCAATGAGTATCAAACAGATTAGATCAGATGAATGCCATCTTCCCTTGGACACTTCAAGTAAGATTATTCAGGCTTTTCCATTTCAGGTATAATACTAAATATTTTGGATTGATGAGCAACATCTCTAAAATTAGACTGTGCTTCTAGAAACTGGCAACTAGGCATTCCTTCTCTTAAACAAGTAAAGTTTTCTCCTACATAAAATGTGTATTTTTGCAATTTTTAAAACAGTCATTCCTTTAAATTTAATGATTGTTTACAGGAGAAAGTTAATTGAAAACATGTTTTCTAACTAAATGGAAGCCTGCATCATGCAGGCAATAAACATTCTTGCTTGAAAGGAATTCTTGCTCCTTCTTTTAAGACTGCCATGGGAATAAAATAGAAAAAGAAAAAAGAAAAAAAGCCCCACAGAGTTGTGAAGTTGTGTCTGGCTTAGGAGCCAAATGGGATTTTGAAGCCTACAAGTTTTCTATTTACTTCTAAATTTAGCACCCACAAATTTCCCTTTTGGCAAATCATGTTCCTCAAACCAAAGTGTAAGCAATTTTTTTAGGAATGTTAGTATCTGCTTCCATTTGTTAACAACCATGGCTAATCCGCTGCACTGGACATTTGGCAAAAGTTTATTCTGTAGTTCCTGGATGCCCATACAGTGAAAGATGAAAGTGGAAGAAACCAGTTGGTCTATAATACCAGTTCATGAAATGTGTACGGGAGATCTTCTCAAACACAAACCACCTATGGGTCTAGACTCAGGAGCAGGTAGACTTTACAAGATAGGCCTACCCCTAAATAGGACATTTGTTTCAGAGTCTTTGCTTTTTCTTCCTTTCTTTTTGATAGGGACGTGTAAATGGAATCACACACACCCTTCTATATGCTCTCCCAGCATTTTTCTTGAACTCTTCTTACAATAAGTTATCAAGCCCTGGCTCGTAAGAGTCACTGGTTTTTCTGTCTGGCTATCCACTTTCCAATGAACCCTTGGTTTTATTCATTCCTAAAATCCACACAAAGTCTAGCATAGGGGTTTTCCTATAGAATATGTTCTGGTCATATTTGAAAACAAACAAAAATGACTGCTTCCCTCTTCCTCTTATTTATCCATCACTTACAACCTACAAAGATTTGGTGTTTATAGTAGAGAAAGTGGTTTACAAGTCATATCATTTGCAATTTGTATGTGGGTCTTTGCACTTGGAGTGAAATGTAACAGAGAAAAAGGTGAATGGATTCACTTTTATTAATGTCTCCTTTGCGCCAGGCACTTTGTCTCACTTAATCTTCCCCAAATCTTGTAAATATATAATATCACCTCCATTGTTCTAAACAAAGGAAATAAATTTCAAAGAGACAAAATCACTTGCCCTAAACATGCAACTATTTTATGCTAGAGATAGAACTCAAACCTGGATTCCAAAGCTGCAATTTATCTGCTAAACATGCAATGGAGATAGAAAAAGATGTACATCATTGACATAAACAGAAGGCTCAAAATTAGTCTATTCTAAGAGAAAAACATAGGGAAATAAATTTGTACTGAGTGAGAATCTTCCCTTAATCCTTTCTGTATCGGTGGAACATGTTATTTTATTTGAATACAGAAACTGCATTAGGGTGGAGTTCACATTTTGCACATTTAATTGCTTAGAGTTTAATTGAGTAAAATCTGCTATACTTCTTTTAAGGAAGCAATTCTTTTTAACATTTACTTAACAAAATAACTACCTGATCATACCTGATTAAAGAAGATGCATTCATTAAAAGAGATATTTTGAACATGACAAAATAATCAAATTGGAGGTTTTAAAAAAACCTGACTATATAAGGACACTCCTTACCAATTTCTTTACTCACATAAAATTGAAGAGGAGCTCTTTTCTTCACAGTTCTAGATTTTCTACACAAAGAGATTATGCTTCTCAGGGGTTTAATTATGTACACATATAGAGTTCCTCTATAAAAGACTGTTAGGGGATTTGCAAACTATTCAGAGAAAGTCATAAACAAAATGCCAGAGGCACAGAGCATCCAAGATGGTAGCCAAAGCTTTTGTTCATTTCAACAAAGTCTTCTTTGAAATTTAATCTGTATAATAACTGTTTTTAAAACACTTGTATAAGTCATAATATCTGTAATATTCCTACAAATTAGTAAGTTTCACTTTTTGTAAACTTGATGATTAAAATTCATAGAAGTTTAGTGATTTATTTTCTTTTGGAAAAAAGAAGTAGATGTATACATAGATGGAAGGATAGCCAGGTAGTAGATAATAAATACATACGTATATACACACATGATGGAAATAGAGAGTGAAGGAGGGAGGGAGGAAGGGAAGAAGGCAGAAAGGAAGGAAGGAAGGAAGGAAGGAAGGAAGGAAGGAAGGAAGGAAGGAAGGAAGGAAAGAAGGAAAGAAGGAAAGAGAGAGGGAGGGAGGGAAAGAAAAAAAAAGGGAGGAAAGAAAAGGCAAAAGAAAAGGCAAAGGAAAAGAGATTAGGCATTCTCAACTAGGCAATATAACTCCTGGTGAGTCAAAATTGATTCTTCAAGGGGTAAATAAAATCTTATTATTTAATGTGTAAACTCAGATATACATAACATTATATGAACATATACACAGTGTATCTGCAGTATTAAAATTTCATGGTAGTATGATTAGAAAAATATTTAGAAGTCTTCTTAAAGTGGAAATAATTGAAATAATTGTTTTAAAGTTTGAGAAACACTGAGAGGTTGGGGCAGGATGTGACATGTCTATTCAGATGTTTTACTGTTTAGATATAATTATTTTGCTATTCTTCTGTTCTTTGGGATGCAGGAAGTTTTTCTCAGCCCCTAAAGAAAAGCTGACAATTAAACCGAACTTTTACTTGAAGATAAAAAAATGAGTTTCCAGTTGCTGTGTATTCATGGTCTCATCCTAACGTACAACCCAGTCTATTGTGAGAGAGAAAGAGGAGTATTGGGTTTGAGAAGAGAGGTACTTCCGAGGGAAGTAGGGAGGCAAAAGGAGGTCAGTGGATGAAATGAAGAGTTAAATGAAAGGCATTACTGAAAGGGAGCCTCAGAAACTCAACAAAATGAACTGAGAAATTTTGCTAAAAATGGGAGCTTTATAGTCCATTAAGAGCCAAATAAGTGTGTCTAGTAAAGGAACATTGTAAGAGATGACATTCAGAAGGTCAGGAGCCAAATAAAATTGCTTCTCCTATTCAAAACTCATTGTGTTTTATTTGCTTGACATTCTCTTCCTCCCTTCCTTAGCTGGTGAACACTTCAACAACTCTCTCAAATGTTCCTCCTTGAAACATTCCCAGATTCCCACAATCGACCTTAGTCTCTGACTAATCTGCGAGCACCTTGTAATTTTTACTTAAGGTCGCATTCATCACATTAGTTATCATTGTTTACGCCCATAGAGAGTGACCTTCTTAATCTGTGAACTGGATGATTTTTATATCAGATTGTTTGTTGGCAACTATAGAGCTTGCACGTAATAATGAAGAGAACATTCTCCCCTTAGTACCTGAGCAAGAAAAGGTTATTCTGGACGGGGATAATTTTGCCCAGGCTTCCCAAACCTATCCATATTCATTAGTAGAACTGAGAACTCATAGCTCCAAAGTTTTAAAAAAGGAAAAAAAAAAAGCCTATATTTTTATGAATGATGCAACAAGTGCAGCAAATAAGGGCCACTTACCCCTTCAGGCAGGAACTTTCACAATCTGAGAATTCCCTTGCAGAATGAATGTAGCTGGTGATGGATGCAGTATCGAGGTTTCTCTCCTAGCCTGTGTGCTACTGGGCCCCTATTTTCAGTAGCATATTAAAATGGAGATGTTAGGAATTGAATTGGGTTTCAAAGCATCATTCTTACGGCAGTGTCCTAGATATTGGAATTAGAGCTTGTCTCTTTCTTGCTCCTGTTATTATCATAGCTGATGGGACGTGATTTCACTGAAAGATTTCTTCAAAATCTTTTGATCAGAAGTGGTTGACTATTTAGCGCTGGCTTGTTTACTTAAAGTATCATTTCTTGCGAAATGTGGTCCTGTATATTCATTGAATAACTCATTTGTTTAAATGAGCTTGGTGAAGCAAAATTTAGGACCACATTCTTTTGGTCAGTGACTCTTAGTCATATAATATTGTTATTTGCTTTCTTTTCATAAACATGATATTTGTTCTATTTTTGCTTTCTTTTCACAAAATTTATACTTGTTTTATTTTCTTTCCCCAAGAATGAAAATCAAAATCGAATTTTTTTAGAGTTTTTTAAAACTACATACAACAACATGTAGCACAAATATAAAAATAAGCAAATAAGGAATTCAAGTAGATGGCCATGGCTGAGGAAGAAGAAAAGGGAATATAATCAATGTTGAATACAGAGATACTCACAAACATATTTGTAATTTTCTTTCTTTAATAAACATCTGAGCCCAAGTTGATACTTAAAACTGAGCAATTCGGTACACAGGTGTTCACTATATTCCCATCAATTCTTGTACATATAAGTGAAATATGTAACCATAAAAATACAACATTTTCTCTAAAAGATATAGGCAGTACATTATGGCTGATACTGATACTTGCCTTTGCAATGGCTATTGCCCATCTTTTATCTAGCTAACAGATGCCTACTTTTGTTTGTGTTTGTTGTTTTTGAGACAGGGCTTTACTCTGTCATCCAGGATGAAGTGCAGTGGCACAATCTTGGCTCACTGTAGCCTCAACCTCCCGGGCTCAAGCAATCCTCCCACTTCAGCCACCTGAGTAGCTGGGACTACAGCTGTGCATCACTGCAGCCTGCTAAATTTTGTTTTGTTTATTTGTTTGTTTGTTTGTTTGGTTGGTTTATCATTTGCTTGTTTTTGTAGGGACGAGGTCTTTCTATGTTGCTCAGGCTGATCTCAAACTCCTGAGTTCAAGTGATCCTCCTGCCTCAGCCTACCAAAGTGCAGGGATTACAGGCATGAGCCACTGCACCCAGACTAATTTTTTTTAACCTCCTTGGAGCAAACTTGTCCTCCAGGGTAGGCCAGGCCTCTCTTTAGCTGTAGGGAATAAATCTGACGAATCTGACCATTTCTTTGTCAATGATTGTTTTGGACAAAGGGGCATAATGCAATTTTGGCCAGCACTAGGGAAGGGACATTTGAGGGGATTCTGGGAAAAGTTGCTAATTTTTAAATAATGACACATGAAGAAAATGCTTGTTTTCTTGCTTCTGGACATTGCTGTGTGCATGTGATTTATAGAACTACTACAGTCGTTCTGATACTTGGGGAGTCCAGTCTTGAGTGATAAATGAATACACAAAAAGAGGAACAGCAAAAGAAGGGGGACAAGCTAGTTAATTATTGAATTAACTAACCATATAATTGTTGTCTTTACACTTCCTATTATGTACGATGACAAATACTTAATCTATTTTTTTTTTTTTTTTTTTT
>NW_016805666.1:4650465-4653496 GCF_001698545.2 Rhinopithecus bieti
CGCCCGACCTCGTGATCCGCCCGTCTCGGCCTCCCAAAGTGCTGGGATTACAGGCTTGAGCCACCGTCTATTTTTAAATTGACAGCTAAATGCTTTCTAATTGACAAATACTTGTTTGTTAACTTATCATATTGTACTATTTATTTAGAATAAATTCCCAGTAGTAGAGTTACTACTCTTGCTTGTTCTTTTTTGTTTGTGTTTTTGTTTGTTTCGTTTGAGACAGGGTCTTGCTCTGGCACCAAGACTGGAGAGCAGTGGTGTGGTCATAATTCACTGCAACCTTGAACTTCTGGGCACAAGTGGTCCTCCCATCTCAGCCTCTCAAATAGCTGGAACCACAAGCATGTGCAACTACACCCTGCTTTTAAAAAAGTTTTAATTTTTTAAAAGAGATGGAGTCTCTTATGTTCTTTATGTCTTTTTTATTATTATGCTTTAAGTTCTGGGGTACATGTGCAGAACATGCAGTTTTTTTACATAGGTATACACGTGCCATGGTGGTTTTCTGCACCTACCAACCTGCCACCTACATTAGGTATTTCTCCTAATGCTATCCCTCCCCTAGTCTGCCCACCCCCCGACAGGGGGTGATGTTCCCCTCCTTGTGTCCATGTGTTCTCATTGTTCAACTCCCACTTATGAGTGAGAACATGCGGTGTTTGGTTTTCTGCATCATTCTTTACATTCTTTAGGCTGATTTCAAACTCCAGATCTCAAGCAGTCCACCCTCCCCAGCCTCCTGAGTTGCTGGGATTATAGGCAAAAGCCATTATGTCAAGCTCAGCTCTTGAAATATATTTTAAAATTACTCTCCAATATAATAACCTTAAAATTCAACCACCTGGTAAAATGCAAAGACTGAATAATAACAAAAACCATGATAATAATATTTTTATGGATAACAAGCCATGTTAAAATCTGTTAAAAGCTATTGATCTCTGATCCAGAAAAAGTATCAAAGATGGGCCCAAACTCACAAAACTGCTTGAACTTCAGGAGTACTTATGCCTTCAAGACCCCATTCACTGTCTAAGTTATAGTTCAGAAATCCTTGCTGCACAGCTTTTTATAATATAAAATACTTCCACAACAGTTAATTTTTCTAATGGCTGGTTATGCTGATCTTTTAACAATTCCAATGATAACTTTTATTTTTATTTATAAATATTTTTCTCTCCCTGCCACAGGTTGGAGGCCTTTGAATTTAATGTGTTATTACCTCTTGCCCCAGAATTAAGGCCATTTTATCCTTCTGCACTACTTTTCTTTTAAACTTCTTTGACTGCCCGGTCAAAATTGTTTATGTGAATACTGTTCTTAGACTTCTCCCTACTCTTATCTTTTTTGTGTTGAAGAAGGTGGCTCTGGAATCTTTGGCAAACACCAGGCATTTTTAATTATCATTAGCAAATTGTTGCAAACAGAATATAAAGGAGCCTCTGGTTGTTAGAGCCATTAATGCTGATTAAAACAGGCTGTGTGGGCCGGTGGTTTAAGTTTGTTTTGAAGCATTCAGTCTGAGGAATCCAGGCCAGGCTTCCCTATTACCATGGCAATGTGCAGGTTTTCCTGTGCACAGGATGGGTAGAGTCTCTAACAACTGAAACCTGGTCCAGAATTGTACTTGCATAAACAAAAGGGGGAAAAATTAAAAGGTTTCAGTATTCGTGGAAATTTAATAGAGTCTTTTTGCCGACATGAAAACAAACATCCCTCCCTCCACATATTTATTTACATGCACTAACATTGATAAAATGTTCAGTGTGCGTGTGAACAATCTCTTTAGCCTTTGTCCCTGAATGGTGAAGTCCCTTTATGTTTTTCATTGAATATTTTTATTATTAATGGATGGATTATTCATTAATAGACAACCAAAAGACAGAGAACTAAGCTGTTGTTATAAAAAAACCAGTTGAATATTGACCACACGTATGGTGCAGTGCTAAGTCCTTTATGTATGTGATATCATTTGATTTAATCATTTAAAGAACCCTATGAGATAGGAATTATTATGGTTATTTTATTTAGAAAATATTGTTAACTTACGGATACTAATTAAATACTTCAATAAAACCAAGATTCAAATCCATATCCACAGTATACTGAAATATGTTTTATATTTAAAATGCATATTATATGTGTGTTCTGCATCTTATGTCTATTAAATGTATATGTGCAGTTGTTTGTATGTATATTTCTCTCACACCCTCTCTTTTTCACCTCATTTTTTACATGAAAACCTATTTTTATTGATCTAACTGAATCTTTAACTTTAATATGTACATCTGTGGTTAAATCAGTCTCTAACTTTATAGAATGCTTTATCTCATAGACTATAAAGATATAAAGAAAAAATTGCTCTTACAAGCTGTTGATAATGTAAACCAAAGTCTACTGAAGTTTAAAGAGACTAATTTTCCTTTTAATTTAGAATCTAACAGCCATAACACACATACACATAGTAATTTAAAACTAATACTGAAATTTTGACATACTAAGTTCACATATACCGTATAAATATCTAAAATTGCCCTTTTCTGTGTGTGTGTGTGTGTGTTTTCCGTTGGGGTTAAATTGAATGTGTTTGCCTTTCTCTGTCATCGCCTCATGACAGCATGATGAGAAACGAGTTTCTTCTCAACAAACAAATATCGCCTTTCAACTTTTTGTTCTACTTCAAAAATTCTAATTGTTGAAGGGGATTCTTTAACAGATTGCTTTGATTCAGGTTATTGAAAGAGATTCAAGTTCGAATAAAATATCAAAATTCTGACACGAACTGATCCAAAGTGCCAGCAGCTTCCACCAGCTGCTTGAATGAGCCAAGACTGCAAACATGCAACAGGGGCGGATCCCTTGCTTAAGGATTTTCTTGTTTTTCACCATACCTTCTGCACAACGTAGGGTGGATGTTTGACACAGCAAGTGAATATATATATATATATATATTTTTTTTTTTTTTCCACTTTTCATTAATTTGGTATTTTTGAAAATGTCTTCAACAAATTTACGTTCCTTTAGGGAAAAG
>NW_016805666.1:4657527-4674740 GCF_001698545.2 Rhinopithecus bieti
AGGAAGGAAGGAAGGAAGGAAGGAAGGAAGGAAGGAAGGAAGGAAGGAAGGAAGGAAGGAAAAAAGAAATGAATGGGCAAAATAATAAACAGTGACTCCTGAAAATAGGATATACAAATGCCCAATAAGCCTGTCAAAATGTCTTAAGTCCTTAGTTACCAGGAAAGTGCAAGATAAAACCACAATAAGCCATCACTACCTTCCCACTAGAATGTGTAAGACTAAAAAAAAATCACATCCAATGTTATGCTGGATGTGGAGTAACTTGTACTCTATATACTTCCAGTGAGAATGTGAATAGATACAACAACCTTGATAAAGATTTAGCAGTATTTACTAACCTGAATATATTATACTATATGACTTATTCATTCTATTTCTATGTGTAAACTCAATGGAAATGAGTGGCTTATGCACTAAAGGTATGAGAATATGGATAGCAGCTTCATTCATGATACCCAAACTTGGAGACCAAATTGTGGCAAATTCATACAATGGAATACTATTCATAAATGTAAAATACAGATTAGCTGCCATTCAACGGCAAACAGTTATAACATTATAGACACATGAGAGTGCACCTTGTAGAGACATACATATGATTCTTTGTCTACAAAGTTCAAGTACCATCAAATCTAATATACGATGATAGAGGTCAGAAGAGTGCTTATTTTAGGGGGTGGTGTTAACAGTAATTAATAAGAATTGTCTGTTTTATTATATTCATGTTATACTTCAATGTAAGAAAATTAAGAAATAGATTTCATTTCAAAACATAAGAAAATTGAATCCACTGTTACGTAGAAAGGTAAGAACATAACCTGGCGGAGTTTGTTTTTCAGTACAAGGTTGGTTTAATTTTCAAAAATCAATGTTATTTAACACATTAACAGAAAAAAGCAGAAAATATTATCTCAGTATGTATAGAATAATGATTTGATAAAATTCAGTCCCACCCAAAACTTAAAAAGAAAAGAGACATATGAAGCTAGGACTACCTGATAACTTCCTTAACTGCTTAACTAACCAAGTATTCATTAAAAAGAAAAAAAAAGGTTACAGAAAGAAAACATATTTAATCATAAAACATTTTAAGTTTTCTCCCTGAATTTAAAAAAAGTGAAGATGCTTGATATCAGCACATCTGTTCAACAGTGTATAGAATATTATGTATGGAATATTATGTTTTAAAAAAACCACACACAAGAACAAATACAAATATGTTTGGAAGGAAAAAAATAAAACTGGACAATATTATTAGACAACAGACTGTACACATTAAAAATTCAAAAGGATCTACAGAAAAAATTAGAATCAGTAATTTTAACATTTTAATGGATAGAAATTGACATGTAAAATTAATGATGTTTTTTCTATAGCAGCAACCAGAAGAAAAAAATCTTTAAACTACCACCTGAAATAGAAAAAACCCTCAAACACCTATGAATAAATATTTTTAAAAATATGTAAAAGTTCGTTTACAAGAAAAATTACAAAAAATGTTGCAAGATGTTTTTTAAAAAGTTAATAAAGGAAGAATCCACATTCAGAACTACGAAACATCATCTTCTCCCAAAACGTTTTACAGGTTCATTTCTAACCCCAGACAGTCAATCATTCTACAAAGGTTTTTTTTTTTTTTTTTTTTTTTTTTTTTTTTTTTTTTTTTTTTTTTTAGGTTGGCAAACGGAGTCAAAATTTGTATAAAGGCCGGCTGTGGTGGCTCACATCTGTAATCCCAGCATTTTGGGAGGCCGAGGTGGGCAAATCACTAGGACAGGAGTATGAGACCAGCCTGGCCAATATTGTGAAACCCCGTCTCTACTAAAAATACAAAAATTAGCCTGGTGTGGTGGTACGTGCCTGTAGTCCCAGCTACTCAGGAGGCTGAGGCAGGAGAATCACTTGAACCCATGAGGCAGAGGTTGCAGTGAGCCAAAATTGCGCCACTGCACTCCAGCCTGGGCAACAGAATCTGTATAAAAAAAAAAAAAAATTATGTAACAATTTCAAGGGGAAAGATGATCTCCAAGAACAAAGGTGAACTATTTACATTCCCACACATCAAAGCTTATTGTAAAACTAGCAATAATTTAGACTATGTAGTATTTATGGAAGAATAGACAAAAATGTGATGGAACAAGAGTTCTGAAAGAGGCTCACTCATGGAGACTTGATTTATAATGTTAGCAAATGACACTGAAGAGCAATGGGATGAAGGTAACCTTTTTCATATATGATGCTGTCAGTGGTATACCCACATAAAGACAAAAATAAATCTAATTCTGCTTTTTTATATCTCATCCTTAAATGCATTCACACTAGACTGTAGATCTAAAAAAAAAAAAATGAGAGAATGTATTTGTGCCCTTACAACAGATAGATTTCTTAAATTGTACACAAAAAACACTAACCATAATGGAAAACAATGATAATTCAGACATGTCAAAATAAAGACAGTAAATTCATCAAAAGACACTCTTAAGGTAAAATAATAGATTATAATGCAAACAAGCACCAAAGACTCCCCTATATGCTATGTAAATATCTTCATCAAATCAGTATAAAAATGTGGACAACTGAACAGAAAAATGAAAAAAAGATTTTAAAGGTACTTTACACAAGAGAATATCCAAATGCCCAATAAACAGATAGGCTTTTAAACACTATAAATGATTGAGAAAATGTACATTAAAACAAAATGTGACACACACACACATAAACACACACACACATACACTCACTTTCTCTCACCAAAAGTGTTAAAATTAAAAAGACAGATGGTACTGTTCTTGCCCAAAATGCATTTAAATGGTAATTTCCAGACACTGATGGTAAGAGTCTTAATTGTTACAAACACTTTGCAAAACTGTTTTGTAGTATTTATAATCCTTTGGATTCAGTTTCCCATTGCTTCACAGGTGGCTCAGGTGTGCTAACTCACTCTTAATTCCAGGTCTGTAGACATGCAGTGGCAGAGCTGCGGGGCGCTCAGGAGGTGACAGCTGAGAATCACTGGGGCCAAAAAGGGGAAAAAATAACTTAACTCAAGCTATTATATTCATCACCTTACTTACTTATTTTTCAGGGTGACAACTTGAAATTTACACTTAGCTATTTTGAAATACACGATGCATTATTGTTGACTCTAGTCACCCTGCTGTGCAATAGATCTCAAAAACATATTTCTCTTAACTGAAATTTTGTGCCTTTTCATCAACAATGCCCCATTCCCTTCTCCTCTGCACCTTCTCAACCCCTATCTCTGGTAACTGCCTTTCTACTCTCTACCTTTTTTAGTTCAACTTTTTTTAGATGCCACATATAACTAAAATATGTGATACTTGTCTTTCTGTTCTTGGCTTATTTCACTTAGAATAGTATCTTCCAGGTTCATCCATGTCACTGCAAATGACAGAATTCCCTTTTTTATGACTGAAGAGTATCCCATATTCATTCTTTCCAGAACATCCTGCCAAGTCACTGCCAAATATTGCATATTTTTACCTCAGGCCTCTTCCCACTTAAAGGTAAATAATCAAGTTCATAACTCACAACATTGTCTACTGAGTTTTAATTTTGTTTTTCTTCAAGGGCCTGTGTTATAAAAGCAATCAATCTATAAAACCAGCAGAAATATTTTCTTTCCATGAGTCTGCTATAGGGAATATTCAATGAGGCCACAGAGGTAAAGTTGAGCGAGTGGCATCAGGCAACAGAAGTAAGTGACTTGGGAACCTGGGCTCTCTGTACATATTCAGGCCTAATTTTCATGCATTATTTCCCTTCTACAACATGTTGTTGCTGCATTCACCTGACCTTATAACATGATGCATCTTAAATTAGATTACTCACTATTAGCAATTCTGTTTCCAGAATCTGTGGCTTAGTTTGGAAGGGGCTTGGCAACATGTCAAGAGATAGTCTTCAAATGACAAGTAGTTCTCTGCTTTAGAAGGTGTGGCTTGTTTCAGAAACTCAGAGTTTGTACTACAATTTCCTATAGGGCCTTTTTAGAGCTTCAATATACATCTTTTAAAACATTTTTTATTTCAATAGTTTTGGGGAACAGGTGGTTTTTGGTTACATGGATACGTTCTTTGGTGGTGATTTCTGAAATTTTTGGGCACCCATCACGCCAGCAATATACCCTGTACCCAATATGTAGTCTTTTATCACTCACCCCCAACCCATCCTTGTCCCCAAGTCCTCAGGGTCCATTCTGTCATTCTTATGCCTTTGCATCCTCATAGCTAGCTCCTACTTATAAGCAAGAACATATGATATTTGGTTTTCCGTTCCTCAATTACTTCACTTAGAATAATGGCCTCTAACTCTAACCAAGTTGCTGCAAAGGCTGTTATTTCATTCTGTTTTATGGCTGAGTAGTATTCCATGGTGTAAATATACTACATTTTTTAAATCCACTCATTGGTTGATGGGCATTTATGTTGGTTCCATATTTTTGCAGTTGTGAATTCTGCTTCTATAAACGTGTGTGCAAGTGTCTTTGTCATATAATGACTTCTTTATTTAGTATGATGGGGTATGCGGAGGCATATGGCCCAATTGAAGGAGCAGTTTGAATTATGGCCTGGTAACTTCTAATACCATCACCTTGGAGACAAGGATTTCAACATATGAATTTAGGATGGACATAAACATTCATACCATAGCAAGCTGTCTCCAGAATCCAAATAAATTTGTCCCAAATGGATATTCCAGCTGACTCCAGGCCACTGGACCCCTAAATACTTCCTGATGTAGTTGACCTTTGAATATTTATGCAGTTATCTCTTACCTCTTAGCTATTTTTATATACACATATGATATATATGATCTATATATCATATGATATATCATGTATGGTATATATCATATAATATATATAGTACTAAGGCACCTAGGGTATTTGCCAAAAGTTTGATTAAGCTATCAGCTATCATTAATGTAGTGGTACAGCATGATATTGTGTAAAAAGTCAAGATAAACAATGTCTTGCAGACTATAGCATAACAAAGAACAGGAATTAATTTAGACATTGGAGGAAACAACGAATGTATAATCTTTTCTTCTCACATAAACATGATTTGATAGGCCTTGATAAAAATGGATTCTCCAGATCATTAGCCCCATATAAATTGCCAGATATTTTGTTGATCTATTTCAGTAAACAAGCTGTACTTACCAGAGGAGTCACATTTGAGGCTGCCAGTGTTTGAGTTTTTACTAGTCTACCATGATTTGCCAGATGCAACTGTTTTTTGTAGGAGCCAAACAAAAGCAACTGAAATGGGTATATGATGAGGACTCTGACGTCTGTATCTTCTAAGTTTTTGTTGGTGGCATTAATCTCTTCAGTTATTCCTGGCATACAGTATTGCTCCTGTTTCACTGTCTTGGCTTGGGATATATGGGGTTGGGGGAACAAGTTTTAGAGACTTTTACTTGACCATTTTTACTATAATGGTTCTTACTACACAGGTCAAGGAACCTGAAGGAAGCAAGGGAGCAGGCTATGCAGAATCTCTTAGTGTATTTTATTTGTAGATTCCAATCATCATTCTACACCCCCACATTCTTTCCCTCCTATTTGTGCATTGTTCCCAGGGCTTGGAGGCACTCCAAGCACAATGAAATCATGAAAAGACCACCACCACCATCCCAGTTTAACTCTTATTCACCACCATGCCTGCCATCTCCTTCCCTTTCTGCCTCCCTTCTTCTCACTATTCAAATTTAGTTCTAACACAAAGTAAACTTTGGCATTGGTCATCAGCAACCTTTCTTCCTCATCCCTGCCCTCCCCATTTTACCAGTGCTCCTCCTTCACGCCAACCTCTCCCAGTGCTTAGAGGCTTGTGAGAGGAGATTAAACTAATCCCATCCATGGACAAGCTCACTAAGCAGTTCCTGAGTAAAGTCCAAAATTCCTGCCAAGCAATAGAGCCAGGGGTGGAGGGAGAATTAATGTAACAATCAGCACATTATAGAAATAACTTTTCCATGAAAATTCTTTCCCTTTCAATAATCCCAGACAAAGTCAGGAGAAAGTATGAAGCATGGAGTGTATGTCGGGAGTGGGAATATAAAGACAATTTGTTTAACTTTTCTTTTTCTTATTAAACATAAGTTAAATAACTAGGTATGTTGGCACCACCACACTGTTTTTGGAAAAGTAATTTAACATACCCCTTTCTTCATAAAAAGGGAATGAGTATGTAAGTAGCCAAAATTTAAGTGGTTTTGGATTAGTTCATTTGCTAATTAATACTTAAGAAAGTAGCATGAGAACTACTGGACAGGCGTAAAGCAATTTGGGAGCATTTTGCCAGCAGCATATTGATACCCATATCTGTAGCTCCAGTTCTGAGACAAGTCATCACTCCATCTGCAGAGAGCATAACAGCAGGTTTCTCACTGTTCTTACTCTACTACCTTGGCTCGTTGATCCAGTATACATGAGTCTCTCCAGAATAGAAGCTGGGAAAAATAATCTGATAGGCAACATTTAAATCAGTACCTTGAATCCCTTCAGCTTTCCCCACATTAGGACTCTATTTTTATTTTTATATTTTTTCAAGGAACTACTGTGAAATGAATTTGAGTCTCAAAAGCTGAGGTAGGCAGAGGCAGTCATTGCCAGTGGCTGTGTAGGGGGTAAGAAATTTCTATTCAAATAATGGTGAATGCAACTTGTGGTGTTAAAAAAAAGTGTGAGGGGTTCAGAGCAAAGTTTAGCCTCAAGGGTAAACTCCATGGTTCTTGGCATCCATTATGCCCAAGAATTCTATGTTAAAACAAAATGGAAGAGTTAAAAATAAACAAATAAAAAGAGCTCCAAAGACACAACTGAAAGGCTGAAGCCATACTGAGGGTAAAACCAATAGAAGTATCAGATGGTACTTTCTAGAACAAGTAAGAGAAGGTCTTAACTCACTCTGCTAGCCTTTAAGAAAAAGTGCTTCTAACAGTCCCACTCTCTCCACCCCTGAAAAATAGAGAATTGTATTTAGAAAGGCATTTAGACCACAGTTATGCAATGTCAGACTGCCCAACGCTGGCAATGAATCATTTCCAAATACTCTCATGGTTTCCTGAGAAACTTTAGAAAGAAAATATCCAAACACTTCATTTGATTTTCACTTTATTATATATATGTTTCTGGTCAGCCAGCCTTGAAAAAAGTCAGGCCCTGGTGAATCCTTGTTGCTTCTTGGTTATGCATAGGTAAAAAAAATAAAAACCATTACAATTTCAACAAATGTTTACTGGACACCTGTCTTTGGGAAATCACTGTCTTTGAGAAAAGATCTTTGAACCCAGGAAGTACAGATATGCAAATACTCCTGTATTATAATTGTTTTTATAGTTACATTTTTAAACATCAAATGTATACAAAATATTCTTCTACTTTGAATAGAGGTAGTATGAGGGTAAATGATATACTATATGGATTATTTCAGGCATATTTCATATAATCAATGGGAGGAATAATTTGATATTTTTGTACAATATTCTTATATTACAGTTGTGAAATTCTAGGTATTGTCAGCCACACAAATTTGCCTGGAACAATGCAATTCATAATGTACTTTGACATGTACTGTCTTTATTGATTTTTACAACAATTTCTGGAATACAAAGAACATGAAATAACTATTGATGAGAATACCAATGAATATAACAGAGCATTTTTTCTAGGTCCTGTGATCTGATTACAACCTGCTGAGTGACAACTAAGTGAGGACTCATTAGCTGGCTCTAATCCAACTGATATGTCCCTCCTAGCAGACAGCATCTTCAGCTTAACTCTGGGTGCTCTGCAGGGAGGAAAAGGAGAAACCTCAGGGAAATACTCTCCTTAGGTATATCCTTTATTTCAAATAATGCTGCTAGTTTAATCATCTCTTTAAGTCTCTCTCTCCCTTGTTACCTTCCTTTCTTTCAGAAATATTTATTTTAACTCATATGATGAACCAGCCTGAGGATATAGCACTGAACACAGCAAAGTTCCTCCTTGATAGAATGTATAAACTCATACAATAAGCCAATAAACTGATAAAAGCATAATGTAATAGATAGTGACAAATATTGTGGAGACAAATTAATATAAAGGAGCAAGGAAGGGATAGAATTATAACGTTTTAGAGTGGTCAGGAGAGGCTCCTCTAATGAGGTGACATTTGAGCAGAAACCCAGTAGAAGCAAAAGGGAAGAAATTATGCTGATGCTTAAACAAGGAATTTCAGACAGATGGAGCAGATGCGTACCAAGAAGTAAAAGCACGTTTCCTGTTTTTGAGGAACAGGAGGGAGCCACTGTGGCTGGAGGGGAGTCAGAAGCAGGTCAGGGGCATGGGAACATGTGGGTGTAAAGGCACAAGTGCAAAGAGCTCAGGTCACAGAAGGCCTTGTATGGCTTTACAAAGACTTTGGCTTTCACTCTGAATGAGATGGTGAATCACTGGAGGATTTTGCACAAAGGAGAGATGTGATCTGATTTATTCATTCAAGGATCTCTAGGGCTGCTGGTTGAAAACAATCCGTAGGTGGCAAGAGTGGAAGCACCCTGCCAAGTGGCTACTGTAGTGCTCCAGATGGGAGATCATGGTGACTTCAACAAGGAGAGTAGTGGTAGAGATGGTTAGAAAGTGTTTAGACTTTTGGATATATATTAAGCTGAACCATTTGAAATGAATGTTTTTATACGTTAAAGATGGCCATAGATTGGCAATTTCATATGGTTCCACATAATAGTTGAAGGTAATGCCAAAAATATCTTGTGATGGATTGGACTTACTGTGGGAGAAACAGAAACACCTCAAGGTTAACGGCAAGGTGTTTGAACTGAGCTCAAATGAACCGCAAGGTGTTTGAACTGAGCTCAAATGAACCGCAAGGTGTTTGAACTGAGCTCAAATGGAAGAATCTCTAAGATGGAAAGGGATGGTGGAGAATGGGTTTATAAAGGATAATCAGCAAGTTATCTTTAACATATCAATTGAAAATATCAAATGGGCAAATAGATAAATGATTCTAGAGCTTGGAGATTTGTCCGAGTCGGGTATATAAATTTAAGAGTATACTATATAGTCATTTCAAAGCCATGAGATAGATCAACAGAGAGATAGCATGAGATTGCCTATCTCATGAGTGTACATAAAGAAGATTATCATTAGGAAGACTAATCTCTAAGATTCTGGTTCCAAATCCATCTATGCCACTTACTATTTGTGCTTAAGAAGATCCTTAAATGTTTGTGTAGCTCAGTTTCCACATCTGTAAAACGGGTATAAGGATGTGAGCATCATAGGGTCAGTGTGAGAATTAAATGAGTTAATGTGCTTAAAGTACTGCTACTGTTGGAATGTATGTGTCCTTCTAAAATTCATATGTTGAAATTTAAACCCAATGTGAAAGTATTATGAAGTGGGAGCCTTTAAGAGGTGATTAAATCTTAAGGGCAGAATCTTCATGAATGGGATTATTAATTTTATAAAATGAAGCAGGCTAGCCCCTTTTGCCCTCATTCTCTTTTTCCTTTGCACCACGTGAGGACACAGTGTTCATCCCTTCTGTCACGAAAGGATGCAGCAAGAAGATTCTCACAAGACATCAAATTCCCCTACATGTTGATCTCGGACTTCCAGCCTGTAGAATTATGAAAATACATTTCTCTTCTTTGCAACTTACCCGGTCTCAGGTATTTTGTTATGGCAGCAAGAATGGACTAAGGCAATTATTTAGAATAGTGCCCGATGTATAAGTGCTAGGTAGTTATTATTTTTTACATTATATCCCTAGCATCTAAGAGATGGACAAAACTATGTCAGGTGATTCAAGACTAATGCTATGTTAAAATAAAAAACTATAAGGCACTTCACCTTTAACCATAACATATTAGCATTTTTATAAGAGATAAATCACAATTCTCGATTCATTTCCATAGTTCTTACAGTTAGAAGAATCAATAGCAATATGATGGTTTTCCATCCAAGCTTTGAGGGCTCTGAGTCTCTGTCTGTTTCTATGCCTCCATGGTGTTATTTTGCAGTAAAGCCAGAAGAGAATCTACCACATCATACTCACCAGATGCCAATTTAAACCAAAAACTTACGTGATATTGTGGAGATAAAAAAAAATCATTTATTAAGCTTCTGCTCTCTGTAGGAAACTGTGATAAATAGGTAGTATTACGAAGATAAACATGATCCCAGTGTAGTATGAGATTGAGAAAATACTTTTTGGTCAAACAGAACTGTAATTGAGTCCTGGCTTCATCAGTGACTCCTTGCCATGGGGGAAATAAGCTTAACATGCCTAAGCCTCAGATTTCTCATCTGTAAAATGGCAATAATAATTGTAGTTCATAATGCAGTTGTCATATTACATTAAATAATGCCTGTGAAACTTTCGATATAGTGGCTAGCACATTGTGGTTACTCAGTACAAGTTTGCTTTAACAGGATAAAAAAGAAAGTGCCACAAAAGCAAAAGACTGTTCAGATTTTGTTACAAGTTAAGTAATTAATGAAAAAATACATATGTGTGTATGTGTGTGGTGTGTGTGTGTGTGTACACACACCACAGCAGTATAGGAGAGAAAGACATGTTTTTTCCCAGGAGTTTTCAAAGATAAAGTGGGCTCCAAATAAAGATAGAACTATGTAGTTTATTGTAACAGAGATAGCATCAGCAATGAGAAATAATTCTCAGGGTGTTTAATGGTGAAATATATACGTATATTTTGGCCAAAGTGAAAAATGTTTGTGGGTGAGAATATAGTGAGATATAACATTGGAACATGATTGATTAGAAACAACTTTAATGGGAATTGTTAGTTCTAATAAAGATTTTGGACTTTATACCTGTATGAGGGTTTACCAAAGAAACAAACAGTAAGATGTACATATTCAGAGATTTATTATAAGGAATTGGCTTAATCAAATATGGAGACTGACAAATTCCAAGATCTGCAATGAGTCAGCAAGCTAGATATTTAGAACTGATGATGTATTCTAGTTCAAGTGTGAAGGCCTGAGAATCAGGAGACCCTATAATGTAGTTCTAGTCCAAATGCCAGCAGGATTAACACCCAGGAAAAATCAATGCATTGGTTAGAGTCCAAAGGCAGGAAAAACCCAATGTCCTGGTTCAAAGGCACTCAAGCAAGGGGAATTTTCTCTTACTTAGTGAAGAGTCAGTCTATTTGTTCTATTCGGGGCTCCAGCTGACTGGATGAGGCCTATTCATATTAGGGAGGGCAATCTGCTTTAATTAGTCTATTGATTTAAATGTAAAGCTCATTCAAAATCACCCTCAGAAAAACACTCAGAATGATGGTTGACAAAATATCTGGGCATGCCATGGCCTAGACAAATTGATGCATAACCTTAACCATCAGAGTACCTTTGTCATTTGAAAGTCATTGAGGGCTTGCAAGCAGGGAAGCGTATCATGGACCAAAATGCATTAGGAAGGAAATTATAGAAGTGGATTTCTGTGCAGCGAGCTAGAGGGAGAAAAGGCTATTGTAGAAGTCTAAAATGAGGTTATGATAATATCGATTCACATGGAAAAAGTCAAAGATGAGAAAGAATGTGAAGATAAAGTATAAGTACTGTCATTTGCATTTATCATGTATTTGTCATTCAATGAGTCTTTAGGACTCTATTATTTGCCGTGTGATCCAATAGATTTATAAAAGGCAGGAGGACACAAATTCTAGATAGCAGACATGGAATCCCATACAGAATGTAGCTTCCATAGTTAGTTTCAGCTGACTATCCAACAATCATTTTCTCCACTATTTCTTGTTGAAATAATTTGTGCATTTATTAAATATTTTTGAGTGACTCTATGTACAAGAAATGTTTTTGTATCCAGAGTACAGATCAAGATCTACATGGAAATTAAACCCCTCTCCAGTCCCATGGGGATGATTTTAACAAGTGTAAGTCAGTTCTGGTGATTTCATTCCCTTAGTCATTTAACGGTTAAAACATGGACACAAAATACAATTTTTTCCAATGAGGTCTAATTAACCTGCAATTAGGTAGCTGACTAAATACCACAGGGAATGGTGTCATATCAGGAACTCAGTGTTCTCTGTTGCTGGCAGTTTGCCTACTCAGCAGTGGCTGTAGCCAGTGCAAATACATGTTTTAGGGCCCATGCATAACCTTCATCTCTTCAACCACGCACATGTTGTTTATGAGCTGATTGGGGCATTACAAGAGTGGTTAAGGAAAGAGGCTATCTAGTATTCACAGAACTAGTTTTCCCATTCACTTGGTTAAGATCTTTCTCTTCTGAGGTCACTCTTTGGTAAGCATTCACATGAAACACAAATATTATCATTATTTTCACCTAATAACGTACCAAATCCCCAGATCTCTTTGTCATCAATTTTCTTCCAACTCCCTGACTAACAAGTCAAATCATTGGCCACAGCCTCTGGATCAGTATACAATCACACACCTGGCTGTTTCTCCTTCCAAGCAAGATAAACAACCAGATGCTCTAAGTTCCATCTACTTTGAGGACTTTCCTTCACCACTGCTCTTCAGGGATGTCCCTGAAAAGGGCTATAGTGCTATAGCTGTTCACTTCTGGGTGGTGCTGATATATCACTTAGAGACACCTGTGTACCAGACCCAAGTTTTCTCTTCTTTTATCAACTGATAACGGGAAACTCCCCATGAAGCCATAGATACAGGCCGGAAGAAAAAAGGTAATAAAGCAGGAGTAGGGATAATGTTTATTGGTCTCAGTTACCTGATATTGGGTAACTTATAAAGAAAAGAGTTTTAATCAGCTCGTCATTCTGTAGACTGTGCACATAGTATGGCTGAGAGACCTCAGGAAACTTACAATCATGGCGGAAGGTAAAGGGGAAGCAGGCACGTCCTACACGGTTGGAGCAGGAGGAAGAGAGAGATGGGGGAAGTGCTACACACTTTCAAACAACCAGATCTCATGAGAACGCACTCACTATCGCAACAATAGCAAGGGGAAAATCCGCCCCCATGATCCAATCGCCTTTGACGAATTCACTCTCCCAACCTTGAGGATTACAATTCAACATGAGATTTGGTTGGGAACACAGAGCCAAACCATATCAGTTACTTAGGCCACTTTTTAATGTAATTTATTTGTGCCTTCAAGGTTTGTTGGAGCCCAGTTTCACATATACCACTTCCATTGTATCATGGATTGCTGCCATACACACCCAACTTTATGGCTTGTTGTGTCAGACAACACTCAGTTCAAATAGGCAGCTCAGGTCACATAGTAACTCTGTGGTTAAATGTTCAGCATCTACTAAGGCCTCATAGCAGGCCAAAAGCAGTTTCTTAAAAGGAGAGTAAGTATCCACAGAGTAGCAGAGCTTTGGTGTAAAATGTTTAGAGTCTACACTGTGATTCACATCTAGGGACATGCCTAAGGCTCTGAAGTGCCCTATCTGCTACTGCGACTTCAGGTACTGTTAAATCTGCTGGATGAGTCCTACGATCCAAGATACAGAGTGGCTTGCAAGGAAGGCTAGACCTATTGCAGAGCCTTTTCTTGTTCTGGGTTGCACTAAAAACAAGCACCTTTTTAGATCACTTGGTAAATGGGCCACAGTAGCATATCTAAGTATGTTGCCTCCAAAATTCAAAGAATTCCACTGGACATGGCACTTCCCTTTTGCTTCTAGGAGAGGCTTCATGCAACAATTTATCCTTCACCTTACAAAAGACATTTCGACAGGTGCCACACCACTGGACTCAGGGATTTTACTGAGGTAAAGCTTACCTGAATTTTTGTCAGATTTATTCATCAGCGTATGATATGTAACTGTCTTACCAATAAATCTAGAGTAGTTGCTACTTCTTACTCGCTGGGGCCAATCAGCATAACATAATCATTGTTATAAACCAGTGCAATATCTTGTGGAAGGGAAAGACAGACAAGATCCCTACAAATTAAATTATGATGTAGGTCTGGAGAGTTGATATACCTCTGAGGCAGGACAGGGAGGGGGATTGCTGATCTTGCTAATGGAAATCACACTGTTTCTGATGTTTTTTGCTAACAGGTTTGGAAAAATGCATTTGCCTTATGAATAGCTGCAAACCAGGTACCAGGATGTGTGTTAATTTGCTGAGTGGTGCAACAGCAATTTCAGTTGGATTCAGTGTCTGGTTAAGTTTATGAAAATCCACTATTATTCTTCAAAATACACATTTTCTGCATAAACCCAACCAGTCAGTTGAATGGGATGTGGTGGGAATCAGCACCTCTACATCCTTAAAATCTGATGGTGGCACTAATCTTTGCAATTCTTTCTGGGATGCTGTATTGTTTGGGGTAATTATTTTTTATAGGTAGAGGTAGTTCTAGGGACTTCCACTTGGTCTTCCCACCATAATAGTTGCCATTCCATGGGTCAAGGAACCAATGTGGAGATTCTGCCAGTGGCTGGATATGTCTGTTCCACTTATGAATTCCAAAATTGAGGAAATAACCACAGAACCATTTTGGGAACCCACTGAATCCTTTGTGAGATAGATCTAGGCTAAAACTCCATTGATCATCTAACCTTCATAAGCCACTACTCTGACTTGTAGGTCACAGTAACATTTTTGAATCTCCTTAATTTAGTGTCAGTTTGGAGCCATTACCTGGTAGTCTCAGAAAAAATTAATATTTCCTTTACCCCAATGTTCAGTTACCCTTGTCAAAAGCCATAGGCCCCTTTTGGGAAGACTGAGGTAAAGGTCAATGATACAAATTTTGGGCAGTACAGCAAAGTTCTTCCTCCAGAGGATCTGGTCTCCCCTTTATTCAAAGAGTTCTGGGTCTGTAAACTGACTTAAGTTTGGCAATTTATTGGCCATGGATCTGTTTTATGATACATGTTAGACTTTAGTTCAGTTGATCTAGAACTTTTCCGCTATATCGACCAAGGAACAATTCAATAGATTATTCATCTACTTCACTTCTAGGAATACAATGATCAGCTAACCTGTGCCATAAGTCTCTAGGTATCAGCCTCTTCCAGTTGTTGCTTTGACGCTACAGCAACCATACCTTTGGTGACCAAGTGCTGCTACTAGGCCTCTGCTACTCTGGGATAAGATTACCTCTATTACATTTATATTTCCCAACTCAGTGGCAGCAGTTCTCAATTTAATTTCTGACCTACAGAAAAGAACAACCACAAAGCTCTTCAAAGATACAGGTGCTCCTCTCACAAATTTATTTCTCAGCCGTGGTGAAAGATGTGAAATCAGGACACTCCAGGAGGAAGTGAGCAGGCCTTGCATGATCAATCCTCTCTAGCTTTCCAATCTCCCTAAGCCTTTGGATTCATTTAGTGTACACTAAGCCAGCTCTGGCATTTCAGTTTCATTTCATGTAGGCCACCTTTTGATACGCATTTCAGCCAGCCAATTACACAAAAAGTTAGAGATGTTTCTAATCATCCAAGTTACAGCATTATATCCAGAATATTTGCTTAGTATACCCATATCAATAAATTTACCTGATTCAACTTTATGTTCCTTTCTCCACTGTCCCACACCTTCAATATTCATTCCCATAAATATCCCCTGGATATCTGTCTACATAAAGTAGAAAAGCCCTTTCAGGGCCTGCTGGGACTTGAGCCTAGTTACAGGCCTAAAAAGGAAGGAGGGATATTAGGGATGGGTCTTGAGGAGACTCAGCAGTCTTTTGCAAAGCAACTGCCTAAGAGGAAACCGTATACATTTCTCAGGAATGCCAGTTAATCTCCTGAGACAGGGGTAGAGTGGCAGCTTCTACTGACACATAAAACTCATCCAAATTTAGGAGTTTAGTGTCTCTGGTTTTATCAGAAACTTCACATCTGTCCCTATTCCCATTTTCAGGACCCCATCCTACCTCAATCAAATATCCTTGTTTTAGCAGCAAAACCCTGAGACGTTGGTGATTCCGTTTGTGTTATAATTCAGCCACTTGCGGAATGAGGCTATGGGTTTGGTTTTCAACAGTCTCAGCTCTGCTGCTGTAGGATATGTGGATTTCTTTCAGGGAGGAAGTAAAAGCTTTCAGGTCATGTATGCAAGTGCTTGAGCTGGGAATTTGAAATCCTGAGCTTCCTGTTTTCTTTCTTCACTTTGTCTAGCACAATTAGCAGTAACTTTTCAATCTCATTATACTTAGTTGGACAAAAATGTTTTGTTATCAAATACTCTGTGTTTATGTATATTTCTGTGCACGCACATATACACTCCCACTTTCTTTCTGTTATATATGTTATGAAATTTCAAAAAAATGTTTTCAGTTTGTTTTCTAAGGACATAAGGTCATCTCTTTTAACTCTTGTGAGTTGTGTGATAAGTAGATTTTTTTTTGTTTTTTATTTTTTGAGATGAAATTTCACTGTTGTCGCCCAGGCTGGACTGCAACAGCACGATCTCGGCTCACTGCAACCTCCACCTCCCGGGTTCAAGCAATTCTCCTGTCTCAGCCTCCTGAGTAGCTGAGATTACAGACGGCCACCACCACACCAGTCTAATTTTTGTATTTTTAGGTAGAGATGGGATTTCACCATGTTGGCTAGGCTGACATCAGGTGATCCACCCTCATTGGCCTCCCAAAGTGCTGGAATTACAGGTGTGAGCAACCGTGCCTGGCCAAGATGGTATTTTTTTTAACTTCTGCAGCCATCTTCTAACTAAGAGGGGATGAGGCCTTACAATTAGAAAGAACCTGAGCCCTTGATGATTTTGTTGATTTACTGACTCAACCAATCATCACCCACCCTACTACTGAACTTTCTGTTACAGGAAATGACAATATCCCTACTGTTTAAGCTAGTTTGAGTTGAGTATTCTGTTACTCGCATTAGATTATTTTAACTGTTACAAATATTTTAAAGAGTTGGCAGGAAATATTTGAGTCAATACATTTTAGGGTAGGAGAAAACCTTTGGCATCATGTACTGTCATATGATATGTCATTGTGGAGTAAGTGTGTGATGGTGCAGTGCTAAAATCCAGAGAATCTCATTCCAATTTCATTGTTCTTTCTTCTGCATTAGGCAGTGCATGATTTTTCTAATATCCTGTTCTAATATAAAGGGTTTATTATCCATATTTGTTTGCCTTCAGTTCTTACCTGAAACATTACCTGAAATCATCTGAGAAATATTTTTTCTGATTAGTAACTAGTGTGATA
>NW_016805666.1:4676909-4680782 GCF_001698545.2 Rhinopithecus bieti
GGAAACAGAGTCTCGCTCTGTTGCCAGGTTGGAGTGCAGGTGTGATCAGCTTATTGCTACCTCTGCCTCCTGGGTTCAAATGATTCTCCTGCCTCAGCCTCCCGAGTAGCTGGGACTACAGGCGCCGCCACCTCGCCCGGCTAGTTTTTTGTATTTTTTAGCAGAGACGGGGTTTCACCGTGTTAGCCAGGATGGTCTCGATCTGCTGACCTCGTGATCCGCCCGTCTCGGCCTCCCAAAGGGCTGGGATTACAGGCTTGAGCCACCGCGCCCGTATACAATTCGTAAGTAGAGTTGATCCCCTGTCTATAATTATCTTCCACTTAAGTGAAGGTGAAGCTTAAAGGAATATGATGTAAACTGGACAACCGATATCAAAAATGTGTTTTTCATTTGGGTCAGCTATCTTTACTCTCTCTGTTGCTTCACAGGGTCAGAAAAAATATTACTCTCTGGCCTATCTAGTGGTTAATATCCTTCAGAGTAACGAAGAGTAGTCCTCGCCAAATGTGTCAAGAAGTTCTCATTTCAAAAGAAAGAGGTGGGTGGCTTAGGCTGGGGTTTGGAGTCAGAGTGCTACGCCAGATCCACATCTGAATCCTTTGTCTTATTCTCTGAATGTTTTCTGTCATTCAGAGATACATACGTACAATGATACTGTCACTGTATCATTCAAAGTTCATATCTATAAAGAGCCAACTCTTAACACTTTGTCATTGAATAGCGTGCCTTGAAATCTAAAATTTCTCCCTGCAAGGAGTGATGGGCTGACAGATATTTAACAATTTTTTCTGTGATGCTGACCTGAGCCCCTGTTAGTAATAGTAGCCAATTTCCGTGGCTTGAATACAATCACTATTTCCATTTGTCAAGCCAGAGTCACTGAGTGCAAAGTTGTAAAGAGATGTGCAGTAGTTCGCTGTTGCATAGTATGAATTATTTCTAACATAGAGATACAAAAGAGGTAAATAATTTCAAAAGCATTGATAGGAATAAAATGTATTAAAATAACTAAGACATGTTTTGAATACTCATTATCTCTGTTTCTAAATGTAATTTATTTGATTGTAAATTTATGTAACTTTATTTTTAATATATATATATTTTAATACAGCATCTCACTTCATTGCCAAGGCTAGAGTGTAATGGCACGATATAGCTCACTGCCACCTTGAATTCCTAGGCTCAAGTGATCCTTCCACCTTGACGTGCCAAGCAGCTGGGGCTACAGGCACTGGCTACTACATCTGACTAGTTTTTTAAAAAAATTTTTTTGTGCGGAGCTAGGGTCTCACCATCTTGCCCAGGTTGCTCTCAAACTCCTGGGCTAAAGCTATCCTTCTGTCTCAGCCTCCCAAAGTACGGGGATTACATGCCACCGTGCCCAGCCAATACTGCATTTAACAACTGATCTGCAAAATTCTTGAAATGTTATCAGCTCTCATGATATCATATGAACTGACACCAGTCTACTGACCACAACCTCATCAAAATGGTTCTCCTGGTATATACCTCCTCTTTTATATTATGACTCCCTCTTTCTTAGTTTTTTTGTCATGTTTTGTGAGAGCTGACTTGCTTTGAAAAGGCACGAAGAGAATGAACTTTCTGAGGCTTATCATGCTGTCTACTCTGGTAGGAAGAATTCCAAGATAACCTTCAAATAAGTAAAACTCTTAAATAATCCTCTCTGCTTATTGTGGATGGAAACTAACTTACTTCTAGCAAAGGTGATGCAATATTCAATCTTGTGACTGTCAGATGCCGTCTTTGAAGACTGGAGAGATTCTCCTGCTGGCATTGAAGAAGTAAGCTGTCATGCTGTAAGAGGGCCTGTGAGAGGGTCACATGGCAAGAAACTGAATTCTACCAATAACTATGTCAGTTTAGGAAATGACCCAGAGCTCCAGAGAGAAATACAGGCACAATTGGTTTTGTTGTGCTTTGCTTTATTGTGTTTAAGATGTATTGCTCTTTTTTAATTGAAAGTCTGTGGCAACCCTGTGTCCAGTATGTTTATCAATGCCAGGTTTTCAGCAATATATGTCCACTTTGGGTCTCTGTGTTACATTTTGGTGATTCTCCCAATATTCAAACTTCTCCACTATTACATCTGTTATAGTGATCTGTAATCACTGATTTTTGGTGTTACTATGGTAATTATTTTGGGGTGCCATGAACCATGCTCATATAAGACAGTTAATTAATACATATGTGTGTTTGTTGTTTAATTTTTTTAATTTTTAATTTTTGTGGGTAAATGGTAGATATATGTATATTTATGGCGTATGTGAGGTATTTGGATAGAGGCATACAATGTGAAATAATCACATTGTGGAGAATGAAGTATCCATTTCCTCAACCAATTATCCTTTGTGTTAGAGACAATCCAAATGCACTCTTGTAGTTATTTAAAAATGTACAATTACATTACAATTGACTATAGTCACCCTGTTGTGCTATCAAATAGCAGGACCTATTCCTTCTAACTATCTACTAAACCTCCCACATCTACCCCACCACCCTCCACCCCTTCCCAGCCTCTGGTAACCACCCTTCTACTCTCTATGTTCTTGAATTCAGTTGCCCTGATTTTTAGATCCCACAAACAAGTGAGAATATGCAACATTCGTCCTTTTGTGCCCGCCTTATTTCATTTAGCACAATGATCTCTAGTTCTACCCATGTTGTTGCAAGAGACAGGATCTCATGCTTTTTAGTGTCTGAATGGTACTCCATTGTGTATATATACCACATTTGGTTTATCCATTCATCTGTTGATGGACATGTAGGTTACTTCCAATCTTAGCTATTGTAAATGGTACTACAAACATGAGAGTGCAGATATCTCTTCAATACACCTCTATCCTTTCTTTTGGTTATATACCCAGCAGTAAGATTACTGGATTATATTGGTAGCTATATTGTTAGTATTTTGAGGAACCTCCAAACTGTTCCCAATCGTGGTGGTACTAATTTACATTTCCAACATCAGTGTACAAGCGTTCCCTTTTCTCCACATTCTTGCCTGACCTTTGCCTGACTTTTGGATATAAGCCATTTTAACCAGGGTGAGATACTATCTCTAGTTTTGTTTTGCATTTTTCTGATGATCAGTGATGTTGAACACCTTTTTCATATGACTGTTTATCACTTGTGTGTCTTTTTTGAGAAATGTCTATTCAAATACTTTGCCCATTTTGTGATCAGATTATTAAATTTTTCCCTATAGTGTTGTTTGAGCTTCTTTCTGATTATTAATATTCTGATTATTCTGAATAATATTCTGATGATTAATCACTTGTCAGATGGGTAATTGTCAAATATTTTCTCCCATTCTGTGGGCTGTATCTTCATTTTGTTGATTGCTTCATTTGCTGTGCAGAAGCTTTTTAACTTCGTGTGATAGGATATTGTTCAAGAAATTTTTGCTCAGACCAATGTTCTGGAGATTTTCTCCAACAACTTCTTGTAGTAGTTTTGTACCTTGAGGTCTTAGATTTCAGTATTCAATCCATTTTGATTTCATTTTTGTATATGGTGAGAGACAGGCCTAGTTTCATTCTTCTGCACATGGATATCCAGTTTTTTCAGCCCCATTTATTGGAGAAATTGTCTTTTCCCCTGTGTGTGTTCATGGTGACTTTGTCAAAAATGAGTTTACTGTAGGTGTGTGCATTTGTTCCACTGGTCTATGTCTATTTTTATTTTTTTTTATTTTATTTTTTTTTTTATTATTATACTTTAAGTTCTAGGGTACATGTGCATAACGTGCAGGTTTGTTACATATGTATACTTGTGCCATGTTGGTGTGCTGCACCCATCAACTCGTCAGCACCCATCAATTCATCATTTATATCATGTATAACTCCC
>NW_016805666.1:4683457-4685495 GCF_001698545.2 Rhinopithecus bieti
CCTCGCCCTACTTCAGCTCTTGCTGGTCGGGCTGCAGCAGCTGACCAGCACCGATTGTCTGGCGCTCCCTAGTGAGATGAACCCAGTACCTCAGTTGAAAATGCAGAAATCACAGGTCTTCTGTGTCGCTCACGCTGGGAGTTGGAGACTGGAGCTGTTCCTATTCGGCCATCTTGCTCCGCCCCCCAGAAGTCCTATATGTCTATTTTTATACTAGACCAGTGCTGTTTTGGTTACTCTAGCTCTGTAGTATAATTTAAAGTCAGGTAATGTGATTTCTCCTTTTTTTTTTTCTTTTTGCTCAGGATAGCTTAGCTATTCTGGTCTTTTGTGGTTCCACATAAATTTTAGGATTGTTTTTTCTATTTCTGTGAAGAATGTCATTGTTGTTTTGATAGAAATGGTACTGTATCTGTAGATTGCCTTGGGTAGCATGGAGATTTTATCAACATTAATTCTTCCATATAATGAATATGGAATGTATTTGCATTATTTGTATCCTCTTCAATTTCTTTCATCAGTGATTTATAGTTTTCATTGTAGTAATCTTTCACTTCTTTGGTTAAATTAATTCCTAAGTATTTTATCTTGTTTGTAGCTAATATAAATGGGATTATGTTTTTTATCAGATTGTTCACTATTGGCATATAGAAATGCTAGTGATTTTTGTACATTGACCTTGTATCCTGCAATGCTACTGAATTTGATAGTTCTAATAATTTTCTTGTTGAGTCTACAGGTTTTTCCAAATATAAGATCACATCATCTGCAAACAAGAATAATTTGACTCCTTCCTTTCTAATTTCGATGCCCTTTATACATTTCCTTTGTCTGACTGCTCTAGCTAGAACTTTCAGTACTATGTTGACTAACAGTGGTGAAAGTGGGCAGCCTTGTCATGTTTCAAATCTTAGAGGAAGGGCTTTCAGTTTTTCCTCATTCAGTATGATACTAGCTGTGGGTCTCCTATCTATTGCTTTTATTATGTTAAGGAACATTCCTTCTATACACAGTTTTTAAAATATTTTTCCCAATAAGGGATGTGGAATTTTATCAAATGCTTTTTCAGCTTCAATTGAAATGATCATATGATGTTTATCCTTCATTTGGTTGATATAATGTATCATATTGATTGATCTGTGTATGTTGAACCACCCTTCCATCCCAGGGATAAATCCCACCTTGTCATGATGAATGGTCTTTCTAACGTATTGTTGAATTGAGTTTGCTAGTATTTCATTCAGGATGTTTACATCAATTTTCAACAGAAATATTGGCACTGTAGTTTTGTTTCTGTGGTGTTTTGTCTGATTTTGGTATCAGGGAAATACTGACTTGTAGGATGAGTGTGAAAGTATTCTCTCCTCTATTTTTTGAAATTGCTTGAGTTGGGTTGGTATTAGCTCTTTTTTAAATGTTTGGTAGAATTCAGCAGTGAAACCATCAGGTCCTGGACTTTTCTTTACTGGGAGACTTTTTATTACAGCTTCAATCTCCTTACTTGTTATTGCTTTCTTCAGGTTTTGGATTTCTTCCTGGCTTAATCTTGGTAGGTTTTATGTGTTTAGGAATTTGTACATTTCCTCTAGATTTAACAATTTATTGGCATAGAGTTGCTTATAGTAGTCACTAACAATCCTTTGAATTTCTGCAGTATCAATTGTAATGTCTCTTTTTTCATATTTCTGATTTTATTTACTTGCATCTTCTCTTTTTTTTTCTTAATTAGTCTGGCTAAAGGGTCAATTTTGTTTAACTTTTCAAAAACCAACCTTTTGTTTCCCTGATCTTTTGTATCGTTTTCTTCCTTTCAACTTTGTTTCTGCTGTGACCTTTATTACTTCTTTTCCTCTACTGACTTGGCGTCTGATTTGCTCTTGTATTTCTGCTTCTTTTTTTTTTTCAATGTCTTAGGTAATTTATTTTTAGAGTGGACATTAATAATAACTTCCTCAGGTTTGTTGTGAGAATTAAATGAGGTCATGTTCATGAAGCATTAAAAACAGCATCTCTCATGTAGTAATTTTTTTTTTTTTTT
>NW_016805666.1:4685597-4707492 GCF_001698545.2 Rhinopithecus bieti
AAAAAAAAAAAAAAAAGATGCATCATTAGGTTGTCTATTGGAATCTTTTCCTCAATTTTTATGTAGGCACTTACAGCTTAATCATTTCTGCTGTTACAGAACTCTGATGCTTTCTTCAGTATGCCAATTTCATCTTTCAGCTTCAGAATTTCTGCTTCATTCTTTTTAATTGTTTCAATCTCTTTGTAAATTTATCTGATAGAATTCTGAATTTCTTCTGTGTTATCTTGAACTCCTTTGACTTTTCTCAGCACAATTATTGTGAAATCTCTGTTTCAAAAGGCACACATCTCTGTTTCTCCAGGATTGGTTCCTAGTGGCTTATTTAGTTCAATTGGTGAGGCCATCTTTTCCTGGATGGCATTGATGCTAGATGTTTGTTGCTGCCTGAGCATTGAAGACTTGGTTATTTTTTGTAAACTTCACGGTCTGTGCTTGTTTGTAGTCATCCTTCTTGGGAAGGCTTTCCAGCTATTTGGAAGGGCTTGGTGCTGTGATCTAAGCTGTATCTTTTCAGCTCTAATAAGACAGCACTGAGTTTAATGCCTCACAATTGCTGTGTTCTCCCTCTCCGGCACCCAGCGATGCTTTCCTCACCAAGCCTCTGCTGCTGGGGGGTGTGGAAGGGGTGGTGTCAGCAATTCAAGACTTTTTAAAACATTTCTTCAGTGACTCTTTCAGTAATATAAAGATAAAACCAGGTACTATGAGTGCTAACCTGATTTTTGATTCTTACCAAGGTGTTTTTCTGTGTTGATAGTTGTTAAATTGGTGTCCTTGTCGGGGGAACCATCTGTGGAGCCTTTCATTCTGCCATCATGCTCCATCTCTCTCCCTAAATGGGTGTGTTCTGACTACTCCACCAAGCAATCATTCTCCTGTCTCTCTCCCTCCCTCTCTATAGTAGTCCTCCCTATTCTCTGAGAGACAATGATATTGAAATTAGGCCAATTACAGTAATAAACCTACAGTGGCCTCTCAGTGTTCATGTGAAATAAAGAGTAACACACCTTTTACTTTAAATCAAAAGCTAGAAGTGATTTAGCTCAGTGAGGAATGCGTGTCAAAAGCTGAGATAGGCTGAAACCTTGGCTTTTTGCACCAAACAGCCAACTTGTGAAAGCAAAAGAAAAGTTCTTGAAGGAAAACTACTACTCCAGGAAACATAATGATAAGAAGTAAAAGGTAAAAAATGTAATTGCTGACGTGGAGAGTTTTAGTGTCTGGATGGAAGATCAAACAACAACATTCCCTTAAGCCAAAACCTAATTCAGAGTAAAGCTCTTCAATTCCAAGATTGAGAGAGGTAAGAACGCTACAAAAGAAAGGTTTCAAGCTGGCAAAGATTGGTTCATGAAGTTTAAGAAAAAAACATTCGCATAACATAAGAGTGCAAGGTAAAGCAACAACTACTGGTGTAGAAGCTACAGTAAGTTATTCAGGAAATCTCTCTAAGATAGCTAATGAAGGTGACTACACTAAACAATGGGATTTCAATGTGGATGAAACAGCCTTCTGTTGGAAGAAGATGCCATCTTGAACTTTCATAGCTACAGTGGAAAAATCAATACCTGGCTTCAAAGCTTCAAAGGACAGGCTATCTTGTTAAAGGTGAATGCAGGTGGTGACTTTAAATTGAAACCAATGCTCATTTACCATTCTGAAAATCCTAGGGCCCTTAAGAAATATGCTCAGTCTGCTCAGCCAGTGCTCTCTAAATGGAATGACAAAGTCCAAATGACAGTACATCTGTCTACAGTAAACTTGGTTTACTGAACACTTTAAGCCTACTGTTGAGACCCACTTCTCAGAAAAAAAAGATTCCTTTCAAAATATTATTTCTCATTGACAATGTACCTGGTCACCTCAGAGCTCCAATAGAGATGTACAAAGAGATAAATGTTATTTTCATGACGTCTAACACAACATCCATTCTGCAGCCTATAAAGGAGTAATTTTGACTTTCAAGTCTTAGTATTTAAGAAACATATTTCATGAGGCTATAGCTGTCATAGATAGTTATTTATCTGATGGATCTGGGAAAAATAAACTAAAACTCTTCGGAAAGGATTCACTATTCTAGATTCTATAAAGAACATTCATGATTCATCAGAGGAGGTCAAAATACAACCCTTAACAAGTATTTGGAAGAAGTTGATTCCAACACTCATGGATGACTTTGTGAAGTTTGAAACTGTAGTGAAAAAGTAACTGCACATATGATGGAAATAACAAGACAATTAGAATTAGAAGTGGAGCCTGAATATGTGACTGAATTGCTGAAATCTAATGAGAACGCTTGAATGAATGAGGAGTTGCTTCTATTGGATGAGCAAAGAAAGTGATTTCTTGAGATGGAATCTACTCCTGGTGAATATTGTTGGAAGAAAGTGATTTCTTGAGATGGAATCTACTCCTGGTGAATATTGCTGGAAGAAGGTGATTTCTTGAGATGCAATCTACTCCTACTATGAATATTGTTGAAATGACAACAAGTGATTTAGAATATGATGTAAGTTTAGCACATAAGCAGCGACAGAATTTGAAAGGACTGATTCAAAGAAGTTTTGAAAGAAGTTCTACCTTGGGTAAAATGCTCTAAGACAGTATTGCATTCTATAAAGAAATATTTCCTGAGAGGAAGCATTCATTGATGCAGCAAACTTCATCATTGTCTTATTTTTAAAAATTGCCACAGCCACCCCGATCTTCAGCACCCACTATTCTTATCAATCAGCACCTGTCAACATGCAGGAAGGCCCTCCATTAGAAAAAGATTACAACTAGCTTAAGGATCATATAATTATTAGCATTTTCAGCAATAAAGTATTTTAAAATTGCGGTATGTTTATTTGTTAAACATAATGCCACTGCACACTTAATAGACTGCAGTACAGTTAAACATAACTTTTATATGCAATGGGAAGCAAAAAAAGTTGTGTGACTCACTTTATTATGTTATTCACTTTATTGCAGTGGTCTGAAATTGAATTCACAATATGTCCATGGTGTGCTTATATAATATATAGCCTAGCCAACATCTAGATAGTAGCTATTAGATGCCCTGAGCTAAGGACTCAGCTAAACTATGCCTGGTGCTATAATTTGAATATGGTTTATCTCCAGCAAAACTCATTTTGTAGCTTAGTCCCCAGCACAACAGTGTTGAGAGGTGGTGGGACTTTTATGAGACATTTGGGTCATAAGGGATTCACCTACGTGAAAGGATGAAAGCCATATCATAGAAAGGGTTGAGTTCTAGTTCTTGCCGGACCCAATTAGCTATTGAGAGAGTAGATTATTATTAAAAAAAAATTATGTTGGCCTTTTCGGCTCTGTCCTGCTACGCCTCTTGCTCTGTAATGTTGTCTGGTGTTACAACAGACACATCATAGAAATCGTCACAGAAGCGACCAGATTCAGCCCTATTATAGTACTATTATAGTCGAAGCCACTATTCTACTTTATGTCTTGGTATATTTACTACCTCTGAATGTGTTATATATATGGGATTATACAATATGGTATTCTGTGACTGAGTTTATTTAGCATAATCTTTTTAAGGTTCATCTATGTTGCAGCAAGTATATGTACTTAATTTATTTTCACTGCCAAATATTCTATTATGGCTATCTAACATCTTATTTATCCATTCACCATTGATAAACATTTAGATTGTTTTATATTTTATCTATGATAGATAATACAGCTATGAACATTTGTGTATAGTTTTTGTGTGAATGTATGTTTTCAATTATCTTAGGTATATATACATGGGGATGGAATTACTGGGTCATTTAGTAAATCTGTATTTAATCTTTTAAAGAACTGGAAGATTGCTTTCTGAAGAGGCTAAAACTTTTATATTCCCCCAAGCAGTGTAAGATTGACCCGTCCAGCGGGATCATTAACACAGACCTTGAAGGAGGGGGTGGGAATTTAGAGAGACAAGAGACACAAGAAATGGAGACAAGACAGTATCCTGATCAAGTCTCGTTTAATGGCGGCGGTGCAATGCCTTATATAGGCTGGCAGGGAAGAGGAAGGGCTCAGAGCAGGCGGGGAGGAGAATAATGAGAGACGTCACCAGGCGCATGCTCGGTAGACTTAGTCTTTCCCGGGCATAGGAGGTTAACTAAGCGCGGGCGGGAAAAGTTCGCGCACGCAGGTAAAGTTGATGATGAAGAACCAGGAAGTGTGCCATCTTGTCTCCACAATGCGGAGCTTAAGCAACAGAGGCCGCGGCAATTTCCGGGCCTCACGGCTCCAGACATAAGATGATTCCAATTGCTCCACATCCTCATCTTGTTTCTATGTGTCTTTTTTATGGTGAGCATCTGTAGTTGGTGTGATGTGGTTTGTCATTGTCGTTTTGATTTGCATTTTCCTGATGGATTAATCATGTTGAACATCTTTTAATTTACATAGTAACCATTTGTATATCTCCTTTGGAGAAATGTCTACTCAGATCCTTTACCCGATGTTAGTTGAGTTATTTCATTTTTATTATTAAATTATAAGAGTTTTTTAACTATGTATTTTAGGTAAAAGTTCATTATAAACATTTATGTGGAAATGTTTTCTCCCTTTGGCATGTTGTCTTTTTGCTATTTGATGATCTTTTGGAGCACAAAATTTTTTATATATTTAAGATGCCCAATGTATTTTTTTGTTTTTCTTTGTGCTCTCATTATCATGTATAATAAACCATTGCTTAATTCAAGGTCAAACATATTTATGCCTACGTTTTCTTCTAAGGGTTTTATAGTATTAGCTTTGAAATTTAGATCTTTGGTTTATTTTGGGTTAATTTTTTAGTATAAGGCAGGGGTCTAAATTAATTGTTTTGCATGCAGCTATTCAGTTGTTACAGCATCATTTGTTAAAAAGAACATTCTTTCCTCATTGAATTGTCTTACTATTCTTGTCAAAAGTTAGTTGACAATAGCAAAGACATGAAATCAACTCAAATACCCATCAATGATAGACTGGATAAAGAAAATGTGGTACATAAACATTATGGAGTACTATGCAGCCACAAAAATGAATGAGATCATGTCCTTTGCAGGAACATGGATGGAGCTGGAAGCCATTATCCTCACCAAACTAACACAAGAACAGAAAACCAAACACCACATGTTCTCACTCATAAGGGTGAGGTGAACAATGAGGACAGATGGACACAGGGAGGGGAACAATACACACTGGGGTCTGTCGAGGGTCAGGGTGAGGGAGAGCATCAGGATACATAGCTAATGCATGCAGGGCTTAATACCTAGGGAATGGGTTGAAAGGTAAAGCAAACCACCATGGCACACATTTACCTAAGTAACAAACCTGCCCATCCTAAACATATATCCCAGACCTTAAAATAAAATTAAATTTTTTAAAAAAGTCAGTTGACTATAAACATAAGGTTTTGTTTCTGAATAATCAATTCTACTCCATTGATCTATATGTCTATCCTTATTCCAGTACCACACTATCATGTCACATCGCTAAAATCAGACATATAGATCAGTGGAGTACAATTGGGATTCCAGAAACAAACTCTTACATTATGGTCAGTTGACTTTTAAAGAGTGTGCTAAGATAATACAATGGAAGAGGCTTTGGGTCTATGCTTTCCTTGTGGGCTGTTTAATGTTGCTAATTTAATAGCTTTATTTATTATAGACCTGTTCAGAATTGTGTTCTTTTTGAGCCAGTTTTAACAATTTGTGTCTTTTTAGAAATTTGTCCATCTCATGTAATTTGTTGGCATTCACTGTTTTTATACCACTTCCTTTTGTGTTATCATTGTTATACATGATGCATCTACATTTGTAACAAGCTCAGTAACACATTGCTATAATTTCTTGTTTATATAGTTTTATGTCTATTAGAGAAGCTGATGAGAAGTTTGCTTTCATAATTATTCCTTTGAATTTCATTTGCCTCTGGTGTCATTTTCTTGTTCTAATACTACTTTGCCCCCAAATACCTCCTTTGTGTTGCTTTTGCCAAATGTATTATATTTATGTATATGCTATAGGTTCAACATTGTATTATATGCGTTTCATTTTATACAATTGTTTTTTGAAATCAGTTAAGAAATAAAGAAGAAATATGCTATTTAAATATTTTTGCTATTTTTTGCCAATACATGATAAACTACACTATTACTCTGTTTTTTCATGTGACTTTGAATTAATGTGTGGAGCCATCTACTTTCAGCCTGAAGAACTTCTTTTAGTATTTCTAGTTTTTTCTTTAATCAAAGAATTCTGCCAATTTTGTTTTCTGGGAATGTCTTTATTCACCTCTATTTTGAAATATGGTTTTCTAGATATAAGATTCTTGGCAGATGTTTTTCTTTCAGTACTTTTAGTATGTTACCTCACTGCTTTCTAGCTTCCACTGTCTCTAATGAAAAGCCAGCTAATTCTTCTGTTAGGGTTTCCTTGTACGTGATGAGTCATCTTTCTCTTGCCGCTTTAAAAATTACCTCTTAGTCTGTGGCATTTAGAACTTTTATTATGATGTGTGTGTAAGTGCATTTATCCTATTTGGTGTTTGCTGACTTTCTTTACTGTGCAGATTAACGTTTTTCATCAGATTTGGAAAACTTTCAGCTAATACCTTTTCTAATATAATTTTCTGTTGCCTCCTTCCTCTGCTCTCCTTCTGATACACTCTGTGCTTAGGTGAGTGTGACTATGGTGCTCTACATTTCTCTGAATCTGTTTGTTTTTATCATTTATTTTCACTGTTCTTCAGATAACACAATCCATATCGATCCACTTAATACTTCACTAATTTTTTTCTTCTTCCAGTTCAAATCTACTCTAGTATTTCACTTTTGTTATTAAACTTTTCAATTTTGAAATTTGCAATAGTTTATGTTTTATAATTTCTGTCTCTTTATGAGATTCACTATTTGATGAGATATTGTCATCTTAGCTTTCCTTACTTTTAAAAATTATTTCCTTGAGTTAATTCAATATATTTTAATGCCTACTTTGAAGTCTTCAGTCTTTGTAAAAATCTACATCTAGGTCCTCTCATGGGCAATTTAACTTGCCTTCTTTTTTCTACCGTGTGGGTCATCCAGTCTTGTTGATTTATATGTCTCATAATTCTTTGTTGAAAGTGTGATATTTTAAGTACTATACTGTTCTAATTCTGGATGTTGATTCTCCTCACTCTCTTCTGGGGTTGCTTTGCTGTTGCTTGTTAATTATTTGGTGAACTGGCTGGATTATTTTAGGAAAGTCTATTTCCCCATCAGTGTATACCTTCTGTTATTGCCCCTCCTGGGGTACAGGCTTGGGCATACGCACAGTCACCCAGAGATGACAGTAGTTTTTGTTTGTTTGTTTGTTTGTTTGTTTGTTTGTTTTGAGAGAAGTCTCGCTCGAGATGACAGTAGTTTTAGCAGGATTCCCTTTGACTTTCTCTAATCCTTTTGTTAAACTGTCTTCTTTAATATTACACTCATCTGTTAGGTGTCTCTAATTGCTGGCTGATTGCTCTTGTTTTCAATAGAGCACTAGGACGAAAAAGGATGCAATTAATCCTCGTCCAATTAAATCTATGTAGAGGTAGTTTTTGAGACCAATCTTTGGTGTTTGTCCTGACCCACAAGGGTTCTTCTTAGCTGTCTCTTTCCATGGTTCTCTTTTGTAAGCTAGCTGGCCTGTCCTTTGTCTTTTTACCAGCTGTACAGCTTTTTACCTGCTGTTCATTTAAAAAAAAATGTTGGACCAGGAGCGGTGGCTGACACCTGTAATCCCAGCACTTTGGGAGGCCGAGGCGGGCAGATCACCTAAGGTCGAGTTCCAGACCAGCCTTGCCAACTTGGTGAAACTCTTGTCTCTACTAAAAGTACAAAACTTAGCAGGGTGTTGTGATGGGAGCCTGTAATCCCAGCTACTTGGGAGGCTGAGGCAGGAGTATCACTTGAACCTGGGAGGTGGAGGTTACAGTGAGCCTAGATCATGCCATTGTACTTCAGTCTGGGCAACAGAGACTCTGTCTCAAAAAATAATAATAATAATAATAAAATAAAATAAAGAAAAAACAAATTGCAGGTCTCAGCTCCAGATGACCCATTCACAGTCTTTTGTAAAACATTTAAAGAAGATGAATTTATTTAAATCATGCCAACTTTCACAAGCACAGGAACACATATTCACAAAAACGTTCTCGTCAGCCTCAAATTCTCCTTAAAATGAAATGTGTTGAGTTGGCAAACCCCTGAAAATGTTAGTGGGGTTTCCCTGACAAGATGGATATTCTCACATAACACTTGCGAAGCATTGAGAAAATGGCATTTTTACATGGTTGGTTAAAAAAAAAAAAAGAAAAAAAAAAGGATTTTGAACCATTATTACCAGATTGATGTAGCAAGATTTTGGCAGGTTTATCTTAGTGTTTGGAGTGAAAAGAAGTTTGCATTAAAATTGTGAGAGTTTGGGAAATGAAAAAATTAAAAGAAGATTTTTGTGAAAGTATGCCAAGGGGCTTAGAACAGGCTTTTGAGAAACTCTTCAAAGAAAATCTTCAAAATTGAGTCTATGACAGCTCTGCTCTGTTCTCTATCCTAAGGCTGTCTTTATGTTTCTTTTCGTTAGTGTGACAAGGATATTTTACAGGAGAAAAATAGTCCCACTATCTATCCCAGTTCAAGATATATCTGTCTGGGGAAGGTTCAGAAAGATGGTCTGTCTGTCAGGTTACTTAACTGTGAGGGGGAAAAAATAGGCTTAAAGTCAGTTATATAAAGATGTATATAGAAAGTGGTGCTTTATAGTTGGTCACATATCATCCTGTAACCTAGGGCACAATGCAGAGGACGAAGGTGGTAGTCACAGCTGGAGCCTTGAGTATTTATGAGTTTGTGTATGCTTGTGTGTATATAAGAGGAAGGGTATGTGTGTATTGAACATAGGAATAGAATTAGTGCCGAGAATCTAAAGGCATTAGAAGACAACCGGAATGTCAACTCTGAAATGGTGTGGAGTAGAGATGGTGAAATTTCACTAGTTCCCTTTCCCCTATTATTGAATGGAAAAGTTAAACCAAATGAATCATCCACTATTAGTAGACTTCATTAACCATCCTCCCCCTGGCTTTATAAGCAAATCTCACTTATAAAACGCTGTGTTCTACCTCTCTTAATCCTCACTTCTTTTATTTACCTTCATCTGAAGTAAATGCATACATCTGGAAAAGCACAAGTTGTTACTGTTTCTCCTTCAGAGACATTTGCAGCCCACACGTCAGCACTTTCAGACATCCGGTAGCATCTCTCTCTTGGTTCAGCTGTCCTGTGGATGCTTTTTGTCATTCCCAACGGTGACGAGTGATCAAAAGTGTGCTGTAGTGTGGTGCCTAACAGGCACCAAGCAAATGTCTTTTGGATTAGGACACTCCCCACACAACACCAGTATAGGAAAAAGCTGCGTATGTGCCCCATTTCCATCTTTTATCCACAGTTCGAGTCCTGTATCCAATTTACTTTCCTTGTAAGTTTCTAAGTGAGATACAAGCCAGATAAATTATCTAAATATTTTATTTCACATTCTGGATTTAAATCACTTTCTCAGAAGAAAGATACAGTGGCTTCTATGGTTTTCGCTCAAATAACTGTTAAATGGCTCCACCATGTGGTTGAAAAATAGATTTTATTTACAGAAACCTAACACTGCAACAATAAAATTAGTCAAATTATTGTCATTTATTTATTCATCCAACAAATGTTAGCATAGTCTTTTATGTGTCCGGCTATGTTCTCTGCACTGAGAACACTGTAAACAAAACTAATACAGTCCCCGACTCCTTGGATCTCATGATCACTGTATATCTTTTCCATGGCTGAGTAGCAGACTGTAGCTAACATTAAAATAATTATAAAAGCACATCTTTTAAGTTGTTTTTATTAGATACTATAAAAAGGATAAAATAGGCTCTGGTTATGGCTCTGTAATTAACTGCAAAAATACTTTTCCTCTGTGGGACTCTGGTTATTATAGGCTGTCCTAGATAAATGGCTCCTAACCCTGATAATATGATAAAACAATGACATATTATTTCCCACAGAAAAAAAAAAAGCACATTCCAAAGTTTGTCTACAAGGTTGGGATGGGTGTGTCATAACCTCCAGAAATATTATTTACGCTTAGTATGTGTTCACATACAGGTAAAGTATATTATATGTACCTATCGGAATAGATACTCTCTAATGTCCTTTCTAGCTATAACAATCTTTGCTTCCCATGATCAGGAATAATTGATTTTAAAAAAATCAATTCCGAAGAGAACTAGTGCTTATATTCGAGGCTCCTGTCTTCCAAACCTTCCCAACACATCAACTGAACACTAGTTGCTGCAGTATAGCAGTTTCACCTTACTGCTTCCTGCTACCCTTACTCAGGAAAAAAGTGCTGCGTGAGTGGGATGATCATAAAACGTACAGTGCAAACCAGGACAGTTTTGAGAGTGAAGTAGAAACTTGCAGTAGTACCTATTTATGCTACAATTTTACTGTAAAAAGTAAATCACTTAAGGTATTAAATGAGCACAGAATAGTGGTTGGCATATAATAAGCACCCTGCACATTTCAGTCTTTTATCATGGACAACTAGCTATATATCTCTACTTGTTTTCCTCCTGTTCCCTCTCTCCAACCTACCTTCCACTCTGCTTCCAAAGGAATTTTTGTAAAGTGCAAATATTCAGGTCCTTTCCCTCCCGAGAAACCTGTCAATGGATATTCCCACTGCAAATGGAACACACAAATTCTCTCCTATTGGTTTCTCACTATGTTCTCCCAACGCTCACCCTTTGATTCAACCATAGCTCTTGCAAGCCCAGCCTTCTCCCTTCTACCTGCATGTATTTGAATGCAGCTTTTGCTATTCTTCTTCCTAAATTTTACCCATCAAAATTCTTCTCATATTTTAAGCCCCTTTGTTCAGGCTCTTCTAGGTAATGTCAGACAGAAATTTGTCTTTCTCTATTTTAATAATTATATTACTTTTAGCTATCATTTATTAAACTCTTTGTCAGGCACTATTCTAACTCAGCTCTTTACATACCATTATATTGTTTTGTTGGAAAGACAGATCTAGACACATTTAACCATTGTTCAGTGCACAGAGTACTAAGACTTACGACGGAAGTTAGAACTGTGTTCGGTGCAAGGCAGAACACTATAGAAGTTGAGCCTGCAGGGTCTGAAATAAGACAGCCAGTTTTCTAATTCTGACTCTATAATTTACTAGTTGTATGACTTTGGGCATGTCTCTTTTTTTAATTGAAACTGAGTAAACTTAGTTTCTTTATGTTTACACTTTGTAGTGACAGTTGACTCACGCCTGTAATCCCAGCACTTTGGGAGGCCGAGGCGAGCAAATCACCTGAGGTCAGGAGTTCGAGACCAGTCTGACTAACATGGTGAAACTCTGTCTCTACTAAAAATACAAAAATTATCCAGGCATACTGGTGGGCACCTGTAATCCCAGCTATTTGGGAGGCTGAGGCAGGAGAATTCGGTTGCATTCAGGAGGCGGAGGTTGCAGTGAGCCGAGATTGCACCATTGCACACCAGCCCGGGTGACAAAGTGAGACTGTCTCTAAATAAATAAATAAATAGGATTGCTCTGGCACTTACACTGTGAAAATCTGAAACAAAAGACTGGAATTACTTTTTGTTATGTTTCCCACAGTGTATTCTCACAGTCAATATAGTGCCTGCTTAGGAGAAGCACTTTTCAACTGTCATACACATATTTCAGATAGCACCATGGGGTTATATGGAACACTCATGAAAGGATTCATGGATGTTTCCTGGGTAGGAACACCAAAATAGCTAAACATAAAATCCTGTCTTCAAAAGGAAAACTTCTAAATTTAGATACAGTCAGATACAGACGCAGAGTTATGCTGACTGCATTGCCCCGAGTTGTGGTTTCTTTAGATGGCTCTTTGTCTTGCTTACAGTGTGTCCAATGTAACAACTGCATCCATTAAAAAAAAGAGAGAGAGACAGATACAAAACAAGACTCTGAACGGATTTTCAAAGGTTACTAAGCCCTTCACAAACTCATTAAGAAGATGCTGAACCAACAGAAATGCAGTTGCTTGACAAATGGTTTCAAAACTGCCTCATGGAAACAGTGTACTATGAAATGTCTCATTATTAGGCTGCAATAGGGCTAAAACATGGCAGGGCAGTTGGAGGAGGAGGGTGTGGGTAGAAATTTCTACTTTCATTTCATTATGGCCAGAGAATATATTTTGTATGATTTAAAGACTCAAGTTTATTGAGGTTTTTATTATTATTATTATTATTATTATTCTTTAAGTTCTAGGGTACATGTGCACAATGCGCAGGTTTGTTACATATGTATACATGTGCCGTGTTGGTGTGCTGCACTCGTTAACTCGTCATTTACATTAGGTATATGTCCTAATGCCATCCCTTCCCCCTCCCCCCACCCCACAACAGGCCCCAGAGTGTGATGTTCCCCTTCCTGTGTCCAAGTGATTTCATTGTTCAATTCCCACTTATGAGTGAGAACATGCGGTGTTTGGTTTTTTGTCTTTGCCATAGTTTGCTCAGAATGATGGTTTCCAGCTTCATCCATGTCCCTACAAAGGACATGAACTCATCCCTTTTTATGGCTGCATAGTATTCCCTGGTGTATATATGCCACATTTTCTTAATCCAGTCTGTCACTGATGGACATTTGGGTTGGTTCCAAGTCTTTGCTATTGTGAATAGTGCCGCAATAAACATACGTGTGCATGTGTCTTTACAGAAGTTTGTTTTATGGCCCAAAATTGGTTGTAGTGAAAATTTATCTGTTGCCTACAGGAAGCACACTTCACCTATAAAGACACAGACAGACTGATAATAAAGGGATGGAAAAAGATATTCCATGCCAATGAAAACCAAAAAAAGAGCAGGAGTTGCCGTACTTATACCAGACCAAATAGATTTCAAGACAAAAATTAGAAGAGACAAAAATGTCTTATATGATGATAAAGGGGGTCAATTCAGCATGAGGATATAACAGTTGTAAATATATATGCACCCAACACTGGATCATCGAAATACATAAAACAAATGTTATAGATAGGGACATAGATTCCATGTTGCTATCTATAATGTGCATGTGCACATGAAAAGCTTGGTATTCTTAACTGTGGGATAGAGTGATATATAAAGGAGATTTTGGTCAAGTTGGTAAAGTTGTTCAGTGTCCCACAGTATTATAAATTTTCTGTTTCCATGCCACATTCATTAGTTACAGAAAAGTCTGTAAACTTCAACTATCATTTTGGATTTACTTCTCAGATTCTCTTGCCAGCAGAATTCATCAAGCAGAAGAAAGAATGAATGAGCTTGAAGACAGGCTATTCAAAAATACACAGCGGAGACAAAAGAAAAAAGAAAAAGAAAGAATAAAGCATACCTACGAGATCTAGAAAATATCTTCAAAGGGGCAAATCTAAGAATCAATGGCCTTAAAGAGAAAGTACAAAGAGAGGTGGGGGTAGAAAATTTATTCAAAGTAACAGAACACTTCCCAACCTAGAAAAAGTTATCAATATTCAAATAAAAGAAGGTTCTGGAACACCACACATATTTAACCCAAAGAAGATTACCTCAAGACTCTTAATAATCAAACCCTCAATAGTCAAAGATTTTTAAAAAGGACCTTAAAGCAGCAAGAAAAAAAAATACAAAGTAGTTCCAATACATCTGGCAGAAGACTTCAGTGGAATGCTTACAGGCCGGAAGAGAGGAGAGAGTGGCATGACATATTTGAAGTGTTAATTTAAAAAAGCAAACAAACAAACAAAAAAACCCTTTTACCCTAGAATAGTATATCTAGCAAAAACATCCTCCAAACATGAAGCTGAAATAAAGACTTTGCCAGACAAACAAAAGCTAAGTGATTTCAAGAACAGCAGACCTGTCCTACAAGAAATGAGAAAGAGAGTTCTTCAATCTGAAAGAAAAGAAAGTTAATGAGCAATAAGAAATCATCTAAAGGTGCAACACTCACTGGTAACAGTAAGCATACAGACAAACAGAGAATATTATAACACTATAATTCTGGTGTGTAAACTACACATACCTTCAATAAAAGACAAAAGAACCAATCAAAATAATAACCACAACAACTATTCAAAACACACGCAGCACAATAAGGTAGAAATATAAACAACAAAAAGTGTAAAAGCAGGAAGACAAAGTAAAAGCTAGAGTTTTAAGCAGTTTTTTCTTCTTTGTTTATGGTATCTGTGCTAAGTTGTCATCAGTTTTAAATAATGGGTAATAAGATAGTATTTCCAAGACTCATGGTAACATCAAATTGAAAACCTTACTGTGGATACACAAAACATAAAAAGCAATAAATTAAATTATACCACCAAAGAAAATGACCATCACTAAAAGGAAGACAGGAAGGAAGGAAAGAAGAAAGAGAAGACCAGAAGAGGAACAGAAAACAAATAACAAAATAGCAGGAGTAAGTCCCTGCTTATTAATAGTAATACTGAACGTAAGCGAAACATTCCAATTAAAATAAATAGTGTAGCTGAATGGGTAAAAAACACGACACAGTGATCTGTTGCCTACAGAAAGCACACTTCACCTATAAAGACACAGACAGACTGATAATAAAGGGATGGAAAAAGATATTCCATGCCAATGAAAACCACAAAAAGAGCAGGAGTTGCCAAACTTATATCAGACCAAATAGATTTCAAGACAAAATTATTAGAAGAGACAAAAATTTCTTATATGATGATAAAGGGGGTCAATTCAGCATGAGGACATAACAGTTATAAATATATATGCACCCAACACTGGATCATCCAAATACATAAGACAAATGTTATAGATAGCGACATAGATTCCAATGCAATAATAGCTGCATGCTTCAACACTCCACTTTCAATATTGGATATATCTTCCATATAGAAAAATCAACAAACATCAGTTTTCATCTGCACTGTATAACAAATGGACCTAACAGATATTTATGGAACATTTCACCCAATGGCTACAGAATATAGATTCTTCTCCTCAGCACATCAATCATTCTCAAGGACAGAACCTATGTTAGACCGCAAAAAAAGTCTTTAAAAATCCAAAAAAATTAGATTATATGAAGTATCTTCTCTGACCACAATGGAGTAAAAACAGAATTCAATAGCACAAGGAATCTTGGAAACTATACAAACACATGGAAATTAAACAATATGCTCCTGAATGATCAGTGGGTCAATTAAGAAGGAAATTGAAAATTTTCTTGAAATAAATAATAATGGAAACACCACATACCACAAGCTATCGGACACAGCAAAAGCAATACTAAGAGTTTATGTCGGCCGGGCGCGGTGGCTCAAGCCTGTAATCCCAGCACTTTGGGAGGCCGAGGCGGGCAGATCACAAGGTCAGCAGATCGAGACCATCCTGGCTAACACGGTGAAACCCCGTCTCTACTAAAATACAAAACTAGCCGGGCGAGGTGGCGGGCGCCTGTAGTCCCAGCTACTCGGGAGGCTGAGGCAGGAGAATGGCGTAAACCTGGGAGGCGGAGCTTGCAGTGAGCTGAGATCCGGCCACTGCACTCCAGTCCGGGCGACAGAGTGAGACTCCGCCTCAAAAAAAAAAAAAAAAAAAAAAAAAAAAAAAAAAAAAAAAAATGTCTTTAAGCACCTACATCGAAAAGTAGAAAACTTCATTAAACAGCAAGCAATGCATCTTAAAGAACCAGAAAAGCAGTAGCAAACCAAACACAAAATTGGCAGAAGAAAAGAAATAATAATCAGAGCAGAAATAAAAAAAATTAAAATGAAAACAATATGAAAGGTGAATGAAACAAAGTGTTGATGTTTTGAAATGATGAACAAAATTGACAAAACTTTAGCCAGAATAACTAATAAATAAGTGTGGAAACCTTAAGTAAATAAAATCAGGGATGAAAAAGAAAGCATTACAACTGATACCACAGAAATTCAAATGAACATTAGTGGCTACTATAACCAACCATACGTCAATAAATTGGAAAAGTTAGAAGAAATGGATAAATTCCTAGACACATACAGCCTACCAAGATTGAACCAGGAAAAAATCCAAAATCCGAACAGACCAATAATAAGTAATAAGATTAAAGCTGTAATAAAAAATCTCCCAGCAAAGTCCAGGACCCAACAGCTCCACTGCTGAATTTTATCAAACATCTGAAGAAGAACTAATTACAATCCTACTCAAACTATTACAAAAAAAAAAAAAAAAAAAAAAACAGCAGAGGAAGAGGCACTACTTCCAAACTCTTTGTCTGAGGCCAGCATTACCACGATACCAAAATCAGACAAACACATCAGAAAGAGAAAAATACAGCTCAATATCCCTGATAAACACTGATGCAAAAAATTTCTCAACAAAATACCAGCAAACCAAATTCAACAACATATTTAAAAGATTACTAATGATGACCAAGTGAAATTTATCCCTGGGATGCAAACGTGTTTCAACATGTGCAAATCAATGAATATGATACATCATATCAACAGAATAAAGGACAAAGAGCATATGATTATTTCAATTAATGCTGAAAAGCATTTGATAAAATTTAACATTTCTACTTGGTAAAAACCTTCAAAAACTAGGTATAAAAGGAACATACATCAACATAATAAAAGCTGTATACAAATGACCCACAGCTAATATACTGAATGGGGAAAAACTGAAAACCTTTCCTCTTTGGTCTGGAACATAAAGATGCCCACTTTCACCATTATTCAACATAGGACTGGAAGTCCTAACTAGAGCAAAGTAATAGAGAAAGTAAGAGAAAGTAATAAAGGTCATCCAAATTGAAAAGGAGGAAGTAAAATTATCCTTGTTTGCAGAAGATATAATCTTGTATTTGGGAAAACCTAAAGACACCACCAAAAAATCTATGAGAAATAATAATAAACAAGTTCAGTGAATTTCAGGATACAAAATCAGCATACAAAAATCTGTAGCATTTCTACGTGCCAGAGATGAACAATCTGAAAAATACAGCAAGAATATAATCCCATTTACATTAGACAGAAACAAAGATAACTAGAAATTAACTAAAGAACTAAAAGATTACTGTAATGAAAGCTATTAATGAAAGAAATTGAAGAGAACATCAAAAAATGGACAGATAATGTTCATGGATTGGAAGAATCAATATTGTTAACATATTCATACTACCTAAAGCAATCTACAGATTCAATGCAATCCCTATCAAAATACGAAGGACATTCTTCACAGAAATAGAAAAAACAGTCCCAAAAATTATATGAAATCTCAAAAGACCCAAAATAGCCAAAGCTACTCTCAGCAGAAAGAACAAAATTGGCAGAATCACATTACCTGACTTCAGATTATACTGCAAAGCTATAGTAACAAAAAGGATGTGGTAGTGGCATTTAAAACAGGCAGATAGAAATATGGAACAGAATAGAGAACACAGGAATAAATTTATACATCTACAGTTAATTCATTTTCAACAAAATTACCAAGAATAAACAATGGAGAAAGAACAATCTCTTCAACAAATGGTGTCAGGAAAAATGGATATCCAGATACAGAAGAATGAAAGTAGACTTCCATCTCACATGATATAAAAAATCAAATTAAAATAGATCGAAAACTTAAAAGTAAGACCTCACACTACAAAACCACTAAAAGGAAACATTGGAGAAACTCTCCAGGACATGGAATGGAGCAAAGATTTCTTGATTTTTTTCATAAACATAGGCAACCCAAGCAAAAATGCACAAATAGGATTATATCAAGTTAAAAAGCTTCTGCACAGTGAATGAAAAAATCAACAAAGTAGAGATAACCCATAGAGTAGGAGAAAATATTTGCAAACTACCTATCTGTCAAGGGATTAATAACCATAATATATAAGGAGCTCAAACAACTCTATAGGAAAAAATCTAATAATATGACTTAAAAATGCATAAAATATATGAATAGATATTTCTCAAAAGAAGACATACAAATGGCAAACAGGCAAATGAAGAGGTGGTCAACATAATTCATCATCAGAGGAAGGCAAATAAAAACTAGAATGGGACAGCATCTCACCCCAGTTACAATGGCTTATATCCCAAAGAAAGGCAATCACAAATGGTGGTGAGGATGTGAAGGAAAGGGAAACATCGTCCACTGTTGTTGGTAATGTAACTTATTATAGCCACTGTGAAGGACATTTTGGAGGTTCCTCAAAAAACTAAAAATAGAGCTACCATGTGATCTAGCAACCCTACTGCTGGGTATACACCTAAAAAGAATGGAAATCAGTACATCAAAGAGATATCTGGAGTCCCATGTTTATGACAGCAGTATCTACAATAGCCAATATTTGGAAGCAACATAACTGTCCATTAGCAGATGAGTGCACAGAAAAAAATGTGGTGTACAAAATAATGAGATCTTGTCTTTTGTAATAACATGGTAGGAACTGGAGGTCACTATGTTACATGAAATAAACCAGGCACAGAAAGTCATATTTCACATGTTCTCATTTATTTGTGAGAGCTGTTTTTTTTTTTTTTTTAATGGAACTCCTGGAGATAGGGAGTAGAACAATGTTTACCAGAGTCTGGGAAGGGTTGTTGGGGAAAGGAGGAGAGTTAATGGGCACAAAAATGTGGTTAGACTAAATATGATTTAATATTTGATAGCACAACAGGGTGACTATAGTCAACAATAATTTATTGAACATTTAAAAATAACAAAAAGAGTACCTGGGCGTGTTTGTAACATAAAGAAAGGATAAATGCAGGAAGTGATGGATACCCCATTTACCCTGATGTGATTATTATGCATTGTATGCCAGTATCAAAATACCTCATATACCCCATAAATACATACACCTGCTATGTACCCACAAAAAATTAAATACTAAAAAAAATGTATATTCTGGTTGATAAAGGTTGCTAAGATTTTCCAAGATGAGAGATTTTGCTTTATCTTTAAAAAAACTTTTTGACCAGGGTCGGGCATGCAGTGAGTCACGCCTGTAATCCCAGCACTTTGGGAGGCCGAGGCGGGCGGATCACGAGGTCAGGAGTTCGAGATCATTCTGGCTAACACAGTGAAACCTCGTCTCTACTAAAAATACAAAAAAATTAAAAAATTAGCAGGACGTGGTCGCAGAAGCCTGTAGTCCCAGCTACTCGGGAGGCTGAGGCAGGAGAATGGCGTGAACCCGGGAGGCGGAGCTTGCAGTGAGCCGAGATGGCGCCACCGCACTCCAGCCTGGGCGACAGAGACTCCGTCTCAAATAAATAAATAAATAAATAAATAAATAAAAATTTCCAGACGTTTTCCTTGTAAGAAAACTATTACTTAAACATCACACATATATTATTCTATTGTATATAATAACCTTTTTATTTCCTCCAATTACCTTAAAATAATAAGTATGCCTTTTATTGCAAATAAGAGAGAATACAATGAAAATAAGTTTCATGGCAAATCTGTGAGATTTTCCCTACTTCATCTCCACTTTCATGCTTTCTAATTTGCACAGAATCCTAAGAACAATAACAACTAAATGCTTATTCTTGTTCCATTTTTCTTCTTTATTCCTCTACTTGGAACTTTTAAATACACAGGATGACTTTTATAATCATGTAGTTGGTTGATGGTCCACTATTTATAGCAATCTCAGTTATCACAAAGGAAATACTATATGCTTTGCCCTGCAAATGTGCAGAACAAACTTCCTCTAATGTTAACATCATGGTCTTTGAGTGAAAAATTCATTCTTGCTTAGGGTTTATATTTTTCCACATCAGGAGGCACTCTTTCCTCTGCCAAGACAAAATGTGGCATGGAATGAATTCAAAGAAAATAACCTTTCCTAAAGCATCAATACTTTTGATTAAAAGGATGAATAAAATATAAAATAGATATGGATCAAAATAAGAATATGAAAAGTCATGTATTTCTATTCTCCTATTTGACTTTTCAAACAGTAGACTTACCCTTTTTAAAGTTTTACTAACACTTTCAAACCATGAATTCAACAACTTATTTCCTTAAGATGAGGAATCATAAACATAGAAATCAAAATTTTGATCATAAACATTTAAATTTAAATATTATCATCTCTTCCATTTATTCACTTGTTAATTTTTTATTTTATGTTTGCTATCTGCAGGCATATGCTAGGTGTTTGCAATACATTGTTGAACAAAAGCCATGTAGTACCTGCCTGCTTTGAACTTCTATTTGCTCAAAGGTTTTAAATCATGAGGTCACAGATCTTTGGCTTATGCATTTTAGTTCCCCTCATGTCCAGCATAGGACTATCAATTTATCTTATTTATTTATTTCTTCACTCTTTTTTCAAAGAAATTTTCTTCTTTTTTTTTGAGGAGATTGTTATCTACCTTGAGGACAGGAAACTTGTGTGTTTTGTGTGTCTCTGCAAAGTCAGTATTAGAATAATGTCAAGGACAATCCAGGCATATATTGGGCACTCCATAAATGCTCATTAAATAAATAGATGGATAAATGTAGTTCTTATTTTAAAAATACTATCATCTGAGCACTTCATCTAAACTCTTATCTTACAGATGAGGAAATTGAAGTCAAAACAAGTAAGTCATTTGTCCAAGGCCACGTAGTTGCTTAGCTACTTTGAGGTAGAACTCATGGACCAAATTCCTAGTAATAAACACTAACAGGCTAACAACTTTTATCTTAGATTGGTTTTGCCATCTTTGATACCTAGTTTAGAAAGAAGAACCAGTAGCACCTAATGTAAAACAAGGCTACTTCTGCAAGCCATCAAAAGATGCATAAAGCATGCTAATTTTGCATGAGGCTATTGGTCAGTCACTTACTGCTCCAAACCCCCCAGACTAAGGTATCCTTAACTGGAAAAAAATGCTTTGAAGAAACCATCATGAAGGGCCCTTTTTGTATTCTATGATTCTTTAACTTTGCTTATTCAAAAGTTATATTTAATAAATGCTTATTAATAGATGGATAGATATAGTTCTTATTTTAAAAATATTATAATCTGGGAACTTCATCTAAACTCTTACCCTACAGATGAGGAAATTGAGTCAAAACAGCAAAAGAGAGCTAGAAGGGGCTTCAAATATAATCTCTCCTAAGATTATATTTAAGAGAAGTTTATGTGAAGAGAAGATGACTTCCTTGAGGGTCACATGGTCAGTGGAGAAATCTGGCATGAATCCCAGTCTTTTATTAATCAAACCAAGACACCTTCCGTCATACTACAACCACGGCAGTATTCAACTTGGTGAATTTTAGAGCTTTTATTTTGTTAAACATTATTTTCACTGATTTGACATTCTATTTAAGGAGAATTATTTTACCAGTTTACCTTGTTTTCAAAGTTGAAAATACATAATTGATTTTTGGACACTGTGTTAGAAAAGGCAAAATCCCATCCAGCTGCAGCCGTTCCTGAATTTGTAATCAAATCCAAGCCTTTGGAATTGAACACAGTTTCATCTTGGAAATAAAGACTTATGTGATACAATGAGCACTGGACTTAGAGTCAGATAATTTGGGTCCTGATCACTCACTTCTGTGAGTTATTTGACTAGAGGCTTCAGTTGTGTTCCCTCTCTATAAAAAAGGTTAACTTATCAACCTTGCAATGTGGCATTTAAGAGTGCATGAGAGAGTATATGGGAAAGCAGTTTGTAAACTGTAAAGTGTTTTACAAAACTTGCAAGGAATAGATTGATTTATTTTTAAGTTAAACTCAGAAGTATTTGATATCAAAACACAAAATACGGCTGGGCGCGGTGGCTCAAGCCTGTAATCCCAGCACTTTGGGAGGCCGAGACGGGCGGA
>NW_016805666.1:4707821-4726050 GCF_001698545.2 Rhinopithecus bieti
AGTTAGATTTTTTTGAGTGTATTTTAGTGGAAATTCTACGAAAAGACTCATAGTCAAACCCAAAACAATCTTTTGCCATCCATTATTCTATAATTTTTTAAATGAAAGGAATAAAAACATTCTTTCAGTCTAATCAGAGTCAGTGATTTTTAAAGTCCTGTATGATCTTCGTACCATATCCTTAATGTTTTGAAATATTTTACTTTTGATTCATCTTTACTAAGCACTTATGGTGTACAGGCAACTGATATATTCCATCATTAATATAATAATCCCATTATAACCTGTATCTCTAGAAAGTCTATACCTCACTCTGCTCAGAAATGGAATTGTGTGTCTATATCCCTCATTAGATTTTAATGGCTTTTAAAGATTGCACCCATGCATTTTTCTTAAATGAGCCTATTTAAATATTTAAGAAACTTTAGAGAAAATTTTGGCCAACTGTCTTTCTTTTGTATATCCAGAAAACTGAAAAAGAAATGTAGCATCAAAAGTGGCAGACACTGCCTACAACGATGCCATTTTACATTTCAGAACTCTGACTCCCCGCACTACTTACCAAACAACAATATGCTCAGCAAGGATGAGTCCTCTACTGCCTCAAGAGGGTGATTTAAGTCTAAACCAATCAATGTAACTCCATGTCCTTTGCTGGTGATTAATTTAGGCATATGCAAAAGTCATAGTCCTGGGCAAAGATATGAAACTGGTCTTTCTCAGATATGAAACTGTTCGTTCTCTCTCTCCTTCTCTCTATTACTATCCCTCTCCCACTCTCTGGCCTCACTGAGCTACTAAATTAACAAACAGCTTTACCTCTATATCTATTGTTACATAAGAATATAAATTCATTTGTCTCATGCCAATGGAGTTGAGTTCTTTGTCACTCACAGACAAAAGCATTCTGACTGAAGTAGAATTTAACTGGTAGAGCAGAAGTGTATTGTTTGTTGCATAAGATATAAGTGCATTATGATAGTTAGGGAAATACTTTAACTGTTTCTGAAGAAGGTTGTATGTTGAATTTGAACAATAAAGAAGAAGTCTAGAGTAGACTTTTTTCTACCCAAAATCGCATCTTCTTTTCTATAACTAGGGAACCTTCCCTCTTATAAAGGGAAGCAAAAAAAAAAAAAAAAAAAAAAAAAAAAAAAAAAAAAAAAAAAAAAAAAAAAAAAAAAAAAAAAAAATCCCAAATACTGATTTCCTTGTCCTCCTTTCTTACACGAATTAAAGTATAGGCACATAAACTTGTATATTGGATCAAGTGTGGATTCGGGAACCAGCTATGTAGAAGAGAGAAATAAATCATGCCTGCAAGGGAGGCTTTCAGGTAACAGTAAACCCAGTGTCCAGTATGGATGGCATTAATGGTAGAATCCTAGTATTATTATGAGAATCCTTCTGTGACGTGGTTTCAGGCTTGTTTTGGCTTCGTAGGCTCTAACATTAGATCTTGCATCTTCCTGAAGATATAGAATATCCTTGTTTTCATATCCTTTCTCAGATTAAATTAGTCATATTTAATTTTGTTGCTTGCAAAGAAAAGCTTTGACTAAAGCATTAAATTAATTTCTGAGAGCCTCATAGGAAATTATTCACAGAACTCAGACGCTCAGATGAGACCTGGTTTCTGCTTTAATTTAATTGAATGTAGAGATCAAACAAAAAACAAAAAGGGAACAATGCAAGCATTTAAAAAACTGACTATGTAAAAGAAAGGCAAATCATGCACACTAGCACCGCACCAAAGCAAGGCAGTATTGTCAGTGTGTCAGAGGAGGAGTGTGGGCAGCGGCATGCCAAGGTTCTGAGGAGAAATCACATCTCTGAGACTATTTGAGATGGTTTTCAGACTGAATTGAAATGTTTCTTGGAACACTTTTTAAGATGTCTGATTTCACAGGTTTTAGTATGGTTAAGATAACCATTATGAGGTAATCAATTAAATCCAGGCAAAGGTAGAGTTACAGTGGCTAAGCTGAGAGATGAGACTACTTTATAACCCAAATTGTGAAATTTATAATTTTGCCTGTCTTTTCAGGTTATCCCATCTCTGGCTCATACCTACAACTCCTGGAATACCAGGAGTTTAAACCTTGGAATTATTCAATAAAATGAATTATTATAGCGTTTACAAGACACAGTGACAATCAACTCAGCGCAGTTTTCCTGTTAGTCATTTAAAACTTTCTTCCCAAGATGTCCTCTGAGGTACATGTGTTAAAACATTGTAACACCTGGGAAGCCATGCACTCTCCCATGAAAAGGAACTCAAAACCAGAACATCGCAGCAAAATTTTATGTCACCAGATTTAGGAAGCACTAATCCACCTAGATAGCTCCAACTACACAGCCTTCAGAATTACCAAGACACATTATGGATAAAAAAAACAATGTATTGATCATCTTAAAATATATGGGGAATCATTTTAATAAGTACCTCTTCCCTATTTTGATGAGTTTATAAGAAATGACCCGAACAGAGGAAGGAAGGCAAACAGCTGTAAAGCTGGAAAAATATAGAACATCCAACCGTTCTTTTGTTTTCAACAAAATAATAAGAACAGCTAACTCGAGCAGTTAAATCTTTCTCACATGCAAAATACATTTAGAATCCTGAGAAAACAAACTGTGAAAATTGAGAATAAGACATCTAAGCTACCTTCTGCTGCTCTGGAAAAAATAATGTCACATTACTGTATTGGGCAGAAATTGTTGCGAAAAATGACATAAGACTCCATGTGAACTGCAAAATTTTTCTCAGCAAAAGAAAAATCAGTCAAGATAGAAGGGAAAGAGTATGCTGAAAATGCCAGCCACACCCTTGCTCTCTATATGAAGAGCCTTCCTTCTCTCTCTTCTTCTTCTTATTATTAATTTAATTTGCTGTTTCATTTGTTAAATTGTATTCAGGCATTTTATATGGCACTGATTTCCAAGCCTTCATGTGAGATACGTTTCCAACTACCAGGTTAGAGCAGCACCTGATATACTGCTTAAATTTCAATGCGTTTCTTTTCAGAAGGGAATTAGTGGCCAAATCCTAACCTGGTTTTTGTCCTACATATTCGTTATTCAGGTTGAATTTCCAAAATATCAAATTGGGAGTAGGATGGTAAGAGATAAAATTATCCAAAGACTCCCTAAAGTTTTTAAGTTCATTTTTTATTCTAAATTCCTTAATGTGAATGGAGAGAATAAATGATTCCTTTTGGCTATACGTGTACAATAGCTACTGAGTCTTCTGGGTAAACAAAACTAAGATGCCTTTACAAGATAGAGGCTTTTCCTAAAGACACAGAAAACATTATCAAGCAGTGTTCTCAGAAATTGTCTTTGCTGTCTGACCAACTCTGCTACATCAATTCCAGTTCAGAAGAATGACTTTTATCAGTGTTAAGTGGAATTCAAAAGCATAGATGACATACAAATAGAATGAAACAACTATTCATTGAGTCCTGCAGTGTCCCCAGAATACCTCGAGGTTCCTAGGAATTAGCTAGTAGGATACAGGCCAACATTTTTAACATGGCCTGTGTGATCAGTCCCCACCTGCCTGTCCTTTAGACATTATCTTGGATCCTGTCCCCTTGTTCTCTCAACTTGAGCATCAGTGGCATATTTATCCTTTCTCAAAGTCCTCTCGGCATAGGCCTCTGAACGTTATTATCTGTGTAGTATGGTCTTCTCCACTACTTCACGTCACCAGTTAATTTCTAATTTTCCATAAGATATCATCAGCTCAGGTTTTTTCTTTCCAGGAAAACTTCTCATAACCAAGTTGGATTTATCTATTAGATGCTTTTATCATGCTTTATCCTTTGCTTCACTTACCATGGTTGTAATTTTGCATGTGCTTTTGGTAATTCTTTAAGTAATATTTGTCTCCTTCATTAGATTCTAATCTTTGTGAGGGCAGGTCCATGTCTGCTTTGCTCTCCATTTTATCTCAAAGATTAGGCACAGAATCTGATGTAAGGTGACATGACTTTAATATTTGTTAATGCCTGGATTAACCACATTAATAACACACCATAGTATTCCTTTGAATAAATTAAGAAACCAACAATTAGAGAAAACTAGTAATTTGCCAGAATTATCAGAGCTACAAAAACTAGACAAATAATGTCTAGCCAAATTTTCAGAATCTAATTTCAGTGGTTTTTCTCTCCTGCAAAAGTCCAGTCCTTTTAAGGGATCGTATCAGTTAAATTTTTAGCATTAGTGAGTGTAAGCAAACTGTCTATTATCAATGTTTTCAGCCAGAAAAACACCAGGAACGTACCTATATTGAGCAAACTACTTTTATTACGCACTGCAATGGGAAATCACGACATATCTCATGGGGAATCATGGTGTGTCTCCATGAGACAGTGATAGAAAGAACTTAATGTAGGGTTTAGACTTTGTTTTGAAAGAGAGTTTAGGAGAAGGTGCAGGGAAATGGGAATTTCAGAAAGCAGGGTAATTCTGTGATGATTGTGCATCTTAACAAATTGTAAATATATAGAGAGAAGACCAGAATGATGATAAAATTATACTTGGTAAAAAATAGAGGTTATTCCGTTAGGACAAGAAAGGAGGAGTTGAGTCTTTGGTAGATATTACAGTGATCTTGTTTTTGTCTGTGCTTACACAAAATAATGAAGTAAGTAGCTTTGTTTTTTCTCATCTTATCACGGCCTCAATGTGCCTTTCTCTGGTATTAGTAAGTTGTAAAATCGTTTATGTTTAATAGGAGAATGATATCGTTAGCTGAGAGTGCCGAGTCAGCATTTCAGTGTCAGGGGTTGTTTTTTCTTTGTTGTTGTTGTTGTTGTTGTTTTATCTCTCTCCACCAGTATAATAAGATTTGGTGCAGTTAAATATGTGGGAAAGTATTTACAGATGGAAATTTGAGATTCATCAGCACATAGAATTTTCAGATGATTCCACCTCCCTCCTGAAGAAGAAAAAGAAGAATGGATATCATGCAATTATTAGAGGACATACACATTTAAGGGGAAAAAAGAAGATGAGGAAAGTAGGCAGTGAATTGACAGAGCATCATTAGAGTTGCTATTATAATATTTTCATTTACCTTTAAACAAATGTATAGGAAAAGAATGTAATTATTTACTAAAGTACCTAAGGCAATGACTGTGGTAGATGGAATAATTCACAGCTCATATCTCCCTTCAAGATAATTAACTTACTTCAACTCCTGGAAATACTGTCAGAAGAAACTTTTCAGCTTCCAGCACATTTAAAAAGTAGCCTAGGCTGAAGAGAGTTACCTCACACAAGGTCATGTGACTTTTTCCTACAGCCTGTTTCTAATAACGAATTGATACTGGAGTATAAAGGTTCTTTCTGTCCTGCCACCCCATCTCAGGACATCTCTAACTATTGTCTCTGTTTCAGAACTTCATGTAGTTTGGTTGAGACCTCTGTCGTAACTATATCAGAATTTCAACTTCTTTCTCTGCATCATCTTGATTTCTTACTTTCCTTCCACAGGGTTGACCACAAGAACATTCCTTAATAAATTTCCTTCACACTAATCTCTGAGCCAGAGTATGCTTCACAGTAAAGTCAAGCTGCAACAGTTGGACCAGAAGTGATTGGAGAGAGCAGACACAGGTATGGGATCATCATGCTGGATGACTTAACCCCCAGCAAATAACAATGACCCCATCACTGGTGGCAGGTAGAGCACAGAGAGCTCTTGGCATAAAGTAGCAGTGTGATGGTTAAGTTGTTAAATTTAGATTGTTAAAACCGTCCCCAGTGCTGAACTGGCATATTAAGTCAGCAGAAGAGTGTGTATTAGAGCAAGGTTTCTCAATTTCAGCTCTATTGGTATTTTCTGCCAGATAATTATTTGCTGTGAGGAGCTATGTTATGAATTGCAGGATGTTTAGCACACCCCTGGCCCCTACCCACTAGATATCAGTCACACCATCCCCCATACCACACCCCCATAAGCTTTGACAATGAAAATTATTTCTAGACTTTGCCAAATGTCCTTTCTACCTTTCAACTCCCTTCCTCTGCTTATTTAGCCTTAAACCTAAATATGTCCTCTTCATTTCTGCCTGTCAATTTCCTACCTTTTCTCTGGACCTTTGGTTCAAAGCCAAATCCACTTAAATTCTTCTTAGATATCAAAGTTATAATACTTTTTTTCTTGCCATTTCACATTTACTCTTCATATCTCTATGTAACCTGAAGGAATCATGCTTCACTAGTACTAGTATGCATCCATTTACATTAATGTCCATTTTATAACTGTGAGCTTCCACATACTTTACTTGTAATTTCAGTACTCAGTAGATACCTCCCTGGTGTTTGTTTGAGGAAACTCAATGTTGATTACATCAGTCTTAATCATCTTTCACTGTTAATGCTACCCGTTAATAAATTAGGAACTGGCTTCTTCTGATGATCATGAGTTCAGCAGTTCAACACAGATCTTTTAGTATCCATTTGTAATTCCATCAGCTCTAAATATGCAATGCCTCTCATGCTGGCTTATGGTACTTGCTTTCACAGTGCAAATACTCACCAGTTTGCTGAAGCTGAAGTTGCTCTGGTGACAGGAGGAGAATATTTTACCACTTTGTCTATCTGAATGTCTCCCAGCAAAACCCAAGCAAGTGGGCACTAATGTGTTACATCTCTCAATGGGATAGGTCTTTCCAATTCAATACACACCTATTATTCCTCAGGAAACATGCATGCTGCAGGTGTGTCTGAGTCCGGAATTACTTCTGTGTTTGCACTCCCCTAAACTCAAAACCAACACTCCTCCTTAACCTTTATTTCTAGGGCTACCCCCTGTTCTGCCATTTCACTTTGTATTTGTACTTTTTCAGGGATGTCCTTGTACATCAGTGTGTCTGATTATTCTTGAAACTCAGTGGTGCTAGGTAAACCACAGAAAGTATTTAATATATAGGTTTAGTCTGAGTATTCAGATTGTCAGTATTATTTGGGCTCTTTTTCTTCTCAGGAAATGCTTTTTTTTTTTCACCAAACAGATGGTGATGCAGATGGGTTTGTACAGTGAGGAGTTCCTCCTAATTCTTCTTGCCAGAAATATATGACCCTCAATTTACATTGAATAATGGATATTTATCACGGTTTAACTTTTTATGACATTCTCTTACCCACTGAAGAAGTAAAAATATTGCCTCTGTGTAAAACTTTCACAATACTAAACATGTTGACTTGTATTTGCTTGTCATAAACATTAAATTATATTGATTTAGAGTATGGGCCTATTAACATGGCTATAACAACCTATAAGACAGTTTATAGATGTAGGACTCAAAGCATCTTTAAAATAATCTTATAGCACTTTTTTATAGATTATAAACTACTACTGACCTCCCGGAGTTGGAGAGTTACTTGCTCAAGCCTTACTTCTTGACAGATATGGAGTGAAATCCAAGTTTTCTGACTCTTAGCCCAGGACTCTTGTCTCTGCACTGGGTATCGCTCTTTTTCAGTGTGGCCAAGTTTAAAGTTTAAGTCCAGTTTCTAGCTTCTCCTATACTATTTACTGTTAGAAAAGCTAATGGTCAAAATATGATTTTCTCATTCAAATGATAAACCTTGTATTCAGATTTGGACTAACTAAGTGGCTAATCCTAAAATTATCAGACATGAAATGTAATGAGTGATATGGAAAATATCTTTCTATATACGACTTCACACTCTAATTGGTAAACAGCTGCAGACTGTATCCATCTCTCCCTTGGGTTTTCATGGCATTCTGTTATTACACTCCTGTAAGGTTTATTTTCCTTTTCCATACTATGTCGGTCTTTTGAGGTCAAGGGCAATGAATGTGTATTATAGGGAAATAATATGGATGTTATATAATTATTTTTGAATGCCATTAAATAAAATTAATTTACAGAGAGTAATTGGTAGACCTTGCTTCAATCCTTCTAATGTAGTCACTACAGTTCCTTCATGTGTGTTTTTCAATAGTTCTTCAGGACATCACATCTCTAAGTCAGTGACCCATGGAAACTTAGACCTGAAAAAGACTGATCGAATTGTGGCATTTTGCAATTTGGGCGTTTGTTTCAATTGGGGTAGATGTATAATTAACCGTCCAAGATTTCACAATTTAGTCATGCCTTTGGCTTGAACCCAGGTATTTGTATGGCCAGGAACATTTCTTACAATAGAGAGAATGTATGGCTGCCTCATTTATTGATATAGAAAAGGCCATATGTTTAAAGTACTTGTTGATAACTACATAATTTATCAGCATTGGAGCCAGGCACAGGATGCTGTCTTCCTGTTGCTTTTAAAGTAACAGTAAAGTTTGTTTGCTTTAGTAATTGGCCTCCTCACATGGTCCTTAAGGTTGCTTGAACCTACTCAAGGTACAACGTATCCCCTGCTCTTAACCTAAAGGAGTTAAATGGTTATAAAAACAATGCTAAGAGACAACATCTGCTTTCGGAATTTCTCCTCTGAGTAAAGGGATACCAGTCTGTTTTTTTTTTTTTTTTTTTTTTTTTTTTTTTTTTTTTTTTTTTTTTTTTTTTTTTTTTCTGTGGCGCAGTCTGGGCTGGCTGCAGCCCCTGCCTCTCCTGTTCAAGTGGTTCTCCTTCTCCTACCTCAGCCTTCCGAGTCACTGGGTTACAGGTGCGCATTACCAAGCCAGGCTAATTTTTGTATTTTCAGTAGAGACAGGGTTTTGCTATGTTGGTCTCAAACTCCTGACCTCAGGTGGTCTGCCTGCCTCGGCCTCCCAAAGTGCTGGGATTACAGGCGTGAGCCACTGCGCCCGGCCAGGCTCTTCCTGAAAAATGCCCCTTTCCATAGTTAAGTAGCCTATTTAGTGGGTATAAAAAAGTGAAAAGCATGCTTATGTCCTCTCTGACTCTTTTTGCACACGTTTGCCATTCTTCACCAAGGCACTTTGCAAATGAAGTCATTTGTCTAGTTTGATCAGCTTCGTTTGATGGATAGATAGCCCCCAAGCGGGGAAGGGATGTATTTGATTCTTCTGTGATGAATTTGTCTGACTCTGAACCTAAGTCCGATTATTACTCTTATCATCTCCCTCTTTCTTCTTGCCCTGCTACCACTGACACTATTTAGAAGTAGTAAAATTATTTCAGTACACTCTCATGAGATCTTAAATGAACTTACAATTTATTATATATTTATGTTTGCGCTCTTTAGGGGAGGGACTGTATATTTCAGGCTGCAACCGTTTTTGTAATCTGTGCCAGTTTATGGGGATAGATAGGCTATGTGTCAGGTTGGTGAGAGCAAGTCATTCATCTTGGAAACCGCTGGGTTCTCTGTAGCACTTTGGGGTACTAGACAGCACGGTAGAATTAGAGACAGGAAACGTAAATTCCCTGCCACATAGGGACACATCATTTAACCTCAGTGAAACAGGGATGTTCATCTTTCTTGTCTTTCTCATACTGCTATTATGAAGGGAATTTAATATAATAAGGGTAAAACTGATTTGTAAACTTACGACACTCTCTAAATGAACCATAAACACTATTATTATTTTCAAGGGTGTCAGAGATAAAATTAAGACAAGCCAAGGATGATATTTAAGCAACAAGCCCTCTATCAACCCAGCGTACAAGATAATCTGTTCCTTCTACTTGCCTAGTTTTTTTTTTTTTTTTTAGTCTTCAAGATATCCCCTCTTTCTGGAAAGCCTTATTCTAATATATTCCATGGTCTATCCACTGCACAAGAAATATGTTTAAGGTAGAAAATGCTACTTTTTTAATTTTTAATTTTTCATCTTTCTGGGTACATAAAGTGAAAAGTGATTGGCAGGATAAAATGAGGTAATCAGTGATCTGTGTGAGCATACTTGGGTTTCATGAATCTTCGTAGGATGCATGTTCAGAGAATGGCAGTGTTAGCATGATCTGAGTGAAGTACTTTTGGCCCTATGATGCCATAAGGTCACCTTCTGGGCATTTGTATAGGCTACCTGAATTGTCAGTGGTCTCAACTGGTTTTCTGCTCTACAAGAACTGCCCCAAGTTGTTGATTTTTAAAAAAAAAAAAAACTCACGTTGCTAAAAGCCAGGCTGCTAAACGCTATCACTTAGCCTTCACTAGCATCCTTACAGATAACATCTCTGGCATCAGTGTCACTCTAGTCACAATTGCTTAAAAAAAATCAACAAGAGGCAAGCAACTGAAAAGATTAGGCTTCAGTTTCAAGGTGTATGGAATTGATCAGATCATTATTTCTCTTTCCAAAGCTCACATTTCCTCAACTAGGACAGAAAATCTAACCTCGAGACTTTTACACCATATTTTTTAAAGGTAACTTTATAGTCTTTCTTTGTATTCAGGCAAAAGAAATGGCTCTAACTGACAGACTGAATCCTGGGTGAAACGTCCTCCCATCCTAATCTTTAAACACTAAAAGCCTATTTTGGGACTGTATGCTATTACATGTTGTGATTTCTTACGGGTTTACAACACTTGCTTCATCTATACTTAATTTTTTATCCTAAATTATTTTAAAACAAACCACAGACTTTATTTTGCCTTTATATCCATCAGTATACACACACACACACACACACACACACCTTAATTTAAAGTGAGTGCTGAAAATTAATTATATTTCTTTAAAGTTTTACTGAGATAGATGGGTTATAATTTCTTTATACTTTGTTGAAAGTAACAGTTGTCCTAAAAATATCCTCTAGTTACAGATTAATTTGACTTGTAAGACCCGGGAGTTGTTGAGTTTAATCTTGGAAATCAGAAATGCAGAAATTTTTGAACCCTTAAGACATTCTGAGTACTTTATTTAACTCGTTTCGGATGAAGCAATTTTTTAGTATCTTTCGTTAATACACATAGAATACATGCCAAATGCTCCTAACAAGTTAGATATAAAATACACACTTCCAGCCTGTCTTGTTCTGTCTCAGGTCCTTTTTTTCAGTTGTGACAAGAACACCTGTATTTTCAGTTTTCTTCTCTTTCTCTCTCCCTCTCTTGCTCAAAGTGTGCTTTATTTTATTTCACAAATTCAATCCGTGGAATGCAAGGCTGATTCAACATATGCAAATCAGTATCCATGATTCATCACATAAACAGAACTAAAGACAAAAATCATATGATTATCTCAATAGACACAGAAAAGACCTTCGATAAAATTTAACATTCCTTCATGTTAAAAACTCTATAAACTAAGTATTGAAGGAACATAACTCAAAATAATAAGAGTCATGTATGACTAACCCACAGCCAATATCATACTGAATGGGCAGATGCTGGAAGCATTCCGTTTGAAAAGCAACACAAGACAAGGTTGTCCTCTCTCACAACTCCTATTCAACATAGCATTGAAAGTTCTGACCAGGGCAATCAGGCAAAAGAAAAAAATTAAGTGTATTCAAATAGGAAGGAAAGAAGTCAAATTATCTTTGGTTGCAGATGACCTGATCCTATATCTAGGAAACCCCATGGTCTCAGCCCAAAAACTTCTTATACTGATAAGCAACTTCATCAAAGTCTCAGGATACAAAATCTATGTGCAAAAATTATTGGCATTCGTATACACCAAAACAGGTAAGCCAAGAGCTAAATCATGAATGAACTCTCTTTTACAACTGCCAGAAAAAGAATAAAATACCTAGAAATATGGCTAACAAGGAAAGCGAAGGACCTCTTCAAGATGAGCTAAAAACCACTGCTCAAAAAAATTAGAGATGACACAAACAAATGGAAAAACATTCCATGCTGATGGATAGGAAGAATCAATATTGCAAAAATGGCTATAGTTGCCCCCCCAAAAAATTTATAGATTCAATTCTATTTTCTTTAAACTAGCACTGATGTTCTTCACATAACTAGAAAAACTATTCTAAAATGCATACAGAACAAAAAAGGGCCTGAATAGTCAAGCAATCCTAAGCAAAAAGAATAAAGCTGGAATCATTGTGCTATCCAATTTCAAACTATACTACAGGGGTACAGTAAACAAAACAGCATGGTCTTGGTACAAAAACAGACACATAGCACAATCAAACAGAAGAGAGAACCCAGAAATAAGACAACACATCCCACAACCATCTCATCTTGGACAAACCTGACAAAAACAAGCAACGAGGAAAGGATTCCCTATTTAATAAAAGGTGCTGGGGAAACTGGCTAGCCATTTGCAGAAAATTGAAACTGGACACCTTCCTTACAACATATACAAAAATCAAATCAAATTGGATTAAAGACTTAAATGTAAAATCCAAAACTCTAAAACCTCTAACAGAAAACCTAGGCAATACCACTCAAGACATAGGCATGAATAAAGATTTTATGACAAAGACATCAAAAGAAGTTGCAGCAAAAGCAAAAATTGAAAAATTGAATATAAATATACTAAACCCATTACTGAGTATATAAAAGTAATATAAATCATTCTATTACAGTGACACACATGCATGTGTATGCTCATTGAAGCACTTTCAAAATAGCAAAGACACAGAATCAGCCTAAATGCCCATCAATGATAGACTGGATAAGGAAAATGTGGTACATATACACCATGGAATACTATGCAGCCATAAAAAGGAACAAGATCATGATTTTTGCAGGGGCATGGTTGGAGCTGGAGATCATTTTCCTTAGCAAACTAATGCAGGAGCAGAAATCCAAATATCTTGTGTTCTTACTTATAAATAGAAGCTAAATTATGAACATGCATGGACACATAGGTGCACAGCACACATTGGGGCCTGTCGGAGGGCAGGGGGTGGGAGGAGGGAGAGGATCAGGAAGAATAGCTAATAAGTGCTGGGCTGGATGATCTGTGCAACAAACCACCATGGCACACATTTACCTATATAACAAACCTGCACATCCTGTACATGCACTGCTGAACTTAAAAGTTAGAAATTAAAAACAAATTCCAAGAAAGTACAAACTTCTTTTAGAAAATAGAGAAATAGGCTGGATTCCCATCTCTTTTTATGTGTCAGCATAACCTTGTTACCAAAAGTAGTCAAGAACATTACTTGAAAAGAACATTACAAATGAGCACAGACATAAGCTGATGAAGATAAAATTTTTAGCTTTATTATTGGTAAAGCTGTGTGACATACATTTCCCAGGCACCTTTCCTAGAAGTGTATCCATATTTACTTTAATTAAAACAAATTTGTATTCCACATATAGTTTTATACTATTTTTATTAAATTCTGTGTCATGAAAATTTTTCCAAGTCTTTGAATATCTGTCTCTAGTATAATTTTTAACTCTTCTCAGAGTAATACCTATCTATTTAATCAGTCTTGATTGACCTTTATTGAAGCGCTGCTTTTGAATATTTTACATATTCCTTGTACTGGGTAATAAAACACACATACAATATGAAAAGATTTTATTAAATTCAAGGATAGTAATTCTTTTAAAATTATTTTGGTATATTTAAACTAGGTTAATATCCCTGAATCCTTTTAATGAACTGTTAGCTTTAAAAGTTATATAAAATGGCTTTTGTAATTCAGAATAAAAGCATGACATATAACTTTTAATAATAAGTAGGTCAAAAGTCTTGAAACAGTGAATAACGAGCAAAATGCCTCATTTAATTGTAAATGTTATAAAAGTATTAATATTTAAAATTGTCAAATGCTGGCCTGAGAATACGAAGAGCGGGAGGCCATTTGTGTTAAACTAAATAATATAAGAAAGGTGTGCAAGAAAACCTCTCTCTTTTTCTCTCTGTCCTACTCTAAGAAGATATTTGTGTGACTCTATGTATCATTTAGAGTTATGATATATCAAATATCCTGAGTTTTATGAAACATTTTACTTTTTCATATTTAGTTGTATCTCTTCCATCATCTAGGGAGATTAAAAATAGCTACCTTGAGGTACTTTATGAAATAAGGGCGATTTAGCATGAACTAGAACTTATGTGTAACAACAAAAAAAATCATTCCAATTGTATACTTCTGATATTCTCCTGTTCTTAATATTGGTATAAACTGCTAATCAGAAAAAAATCAACACTGGATTTATTCATTTTAGTTCCTATATTGATCACGAATTCCATGGAACATTTTCCCCTTTCTTTATTATTTACCATATGTGAATATTGTATATTCATGAAGATTTAATAAAACTTAACCTTAAAAATGTACCACAAAAGAGAAACAGCTGTAAATGCCAAGGTTTGCACTGACTAATGTAATGTTAGTCTATAATCAGAGACTCCAATCTACCCCCAAACAAATTACACTGTGACAAAAACTGTCTGCAAAAGAAAAGTCAAAATGAATATAGTATTGGAATCAGCTTCAGTACTGTGATCCAACAAAGTAGTCACAAAAGATTAAAATGGGACCTGACGACAAGGCAAGATACAACGCTTGGATCCAGAATGCAGAGGTTTATTGCAAATGCTGAGCTGGAATCCTGGCCTGGAAAGGAGGGATGTCCAGAAGGAAGCCACACTGGGGTTGGAAAGCAGGCTTTTGCCCATAAAGGTAGTGATTTTGAAACCTCAAAAACCTCCGAGGTTCAAATTGGGTAAGTTAGTATTTCAGAGTGGAAGGGTGGGGTGACCAGTATGGTTCTGCTGAGTAGCCCAGAACTCAGCATACTGGAGCGAGGCACTTGGGGTTCTGTTCCCAGCCCTGGCTCTTACTTTCCCAAGATATCAGTGCTAGCCACTTAGTGTTTTCTGTCCCAGCTTTCTAAGTATAATCAGATGAATACATTTACCACATACTGAATTTAATAGGATGTCACCAGTTAGTGTTTTAAAATAGAAGAGAATAAAATAGAACAGAACAGAACTTATAGAGCTGTAAGAGATTTACAGATCCAGTAATCCAATTCTTTCAAAACTACAGCTACAAAATAAAGGACATATCCCAAATTACACATCTATTAAGTGCTTTGAAAGCTTCTTTTTTTCAGCTTGGGATTATAGACTGGAACATATCCCTTGGAGGTTTTATTGTATCTGGGGATAGGCATATAATGTATTGCTTTGTGAGGAAGGAAAAATTATGTTGCAGATATATAAAGTGTCATAAAATGTCCTTAATGCACAATTTAATAAAATATTTTAATATGTACAAAAGAGCCTATTGGTATTCAAATTAACAGATATATGTATACGTATATCTATCTATGGATAGATAGATATACGTATATCTATCTATCTATAGATAGATAGATATATACACATACCTCTAGAAGAAGGATCTGAGAGAAATATATTAAATAGGTAACAGTACTTATTTCTGCTGTTCATTTTCTTTTCTTGGTTTATCAGTGATTTCTATTCCTACTTATAGCCAAGAAAATAATTCCCTGAGAATTAACTTTCTCATTATGAAATCCTCAGTATTTAGTACAAAGTTCTGAATTAAGCAAGTTAGCTTCTATTCTCTTTTTTCACAATATGATCTTATCTCCACAGTGCCAAATTCATTTAAAATAGTACATCATACACCTTAATAAAGAATATTATTAAAATCAAACACATATTTCACATTAAGAACTATGTTCCCAGAAATTTTTTTAAAAATTTAATTAAATAAAATATGAATTATGGATTTTTAAATGTCAAACACGAATAGGTGTGATAGTAATGATAATGATCATGGTAATAAATAGCCAAAATGTACTGAGTTCTTAATATAAATACTTTACATTCATCAGTTCATTTATTCCCCATAAGAACTTAATGCTGCTTATTAATACCAGTATCCCCAACTGACAAATACTTGACTTGTGGCATGGAGAGGCAAAATATTTGTCCAAATTTACAGAAGAAGTAGAGGAGCCAAGGTTTGAACCAGGCTAATTTCCATAGCTAAGGTATCCTAACACTTTTTGAATGTATTAATATTATTTGTAATCTTAATATTTTTGAAAATGACTAAAGATAGGCAGTAGGATTCACAGGGCAGAAAAAAATCCAAGCCCTTTCTTACTTGTTCTTGCTGCAGTTTTTCAGACTGATCTTTACCATATTGCCTCTCACTGACACTGTACTGACTTTAGGCATAAGGCACCACTCACATATCCCTGAACGCCTCCTGCATTTCCCAGCCTTTATGCACATAATCATGTTGTTCTGCATATATGTTACTATATCATTTTTCTTTATAACTTTAATTAGCCCCTAGACATAGATAACACACTATAAAGCAGCACTAAAGCAATGTGTATTGCATTGAATTGGTTCTCCAAAGATAAGAAAATACAACTTTTTGAAACTCATATATTGGTGTCATAAGGCAAAGAGCTGAAAATCCCCATCAACATTTTAACTTTTGCTGTAAAAGCAGATCTAAACAATGACCTATATCTGTATTGGTTGAAAAAAAGCTAACGAAATATTAAATAAAAACTTGAATGCTAGAAATTGATTGACATGATATAGAAATGTTCAGAAAATATACAAAACTTTAATCATGGTTAACTCATTTGCATGCAAAACTGATTTCTAAAATTCACACATAAAAATGAACCTTACGTCTTTCTTTTGAGTTTTTCTATTTATTATTTATTTTTTATTTTATTTTTAAAATTTTACTTTAAGTTCTAGGGTACATGTGCACAACGTGCAGGTTTGTTACATATGTATACATGTGCTATGTTGGTGTGCTGCACCCATTAACTCGTCATTTACATTAGGTATATCTCCTAATGCCATCCCTCCCCGTCTCCCCACCTCCCAGCAGGCCCCAGTGTGTGATGTTCCCCACCCTGTGTCCATGTGTTCTCACTGTTCAATTCCCACTTGTAAGTGAGAACATGCAGTGTCTGGTTTTCTGTCCTTGCGATAGTTTGCTCAGAATGATGGTTTCCAGCTTCATCCATGTCCCTATGAAGGACATGAACTTATCCTTTTTTTTATGGCTGCATGGTATTCCATTGTGTATATGCACCACGTTTTCTTAATCCAGTCTATCACTGATGGACATTTGGGTTGGTTCCAAGTCTTTGCTATTGTGAATAGTGCCGCAATAAACATACATGTGCATGTGTCTTTATAGCAGCATGATTTATAATCCTTTGGGTATATACCAAGTAATGGGATGGCTGGGTCAAATGGTATTTCTAGTTCTAGATCCTTGAGGACTCACCACACTGTCTTCCACAATGGTTGAACTAGTTTACAGTCCCACCAACAGTGTAAAAGCATTCCTATTACTCCACATCCTCTCCAGCACCTGTTTGTTTCCTGACTTTTTAATAATCACCATTCAAACTGGTGTGAGATGGTATCTCATTGTGGTTTTGATTTGCATTTCTCTGATGGCCAGTGATGACAAGCATTTTTTCATGTGTATGTTGGCTGCATAAATGCCTTCTTTTGAGAAGTGTCTCTCCATATCCTTTGCCCACTTTTTGATGGGGTTGTTTGATTTTTTCCTTGTAAATTTGTTTAAGTTCTTTGGAGATTCTGGATATTCGCCCTTTGTCAGATGGGTAGATTGTAAAAATTTTCTCCCATTCTGTAGGTTGCCCATTCACTCTGATGGTAGTTTCTTTTCCTGTGCAGAAGCTCTTTAGTTTAATTAGATCCCATTTGTCAATTTTGGCTTTTGTTGCCATTGCTTTTGGTGTTTTAGTCATGAAGACCTTGCCCATGCCTATGACCTGAATGGTATTGCCTATATTTTCTTTTAGGGTTTTTATGGTTTTAGGTCTAACATTTAAGTCTTTAATCCATCTTGAATTGATTTTTTTATAAGGTGTAAGGAAGGGACCCAGTTTCAGCTTTCTACATATGGCTAGCCAGTTTTCCCAGCACCATTTATTAAGTAGGGAATCCTTTCCCCATTTCTTGTTTTTGTCATGTTTGTCAAAGATCAAATGATTGTAGATGTGTGGTATTGTTTCTGAGGGCTCTATTCTGTTCCATTGGTCTGTATCTCTGTTTTGGTACCAGTACCATGCTGCTTTGGCTACTGTAGCCTTGTAGTATAGTTTGAAGTCAGGTAGCATGATGCCTCCAGCTTTGTTCTTTTTGCTTAGGATCGTCTTGGCAATGTGGGCTCTTTTTTGGTTCCATATGAACTTTAAAGTAGTTTTTTTCCAATTCTATGAAGAAAGTCATTGGTAGCCTGATGGGGATGGCATTGAATCTATAAATTACCTTGGGCAGTATGGCCATTTTCACAATATTGAATCTTCCTATCCATGAGCATGGAATGTTCTTCCATTTATTTGTGTCCTCTTTTATTTC